>NC_052513.1:36850791-37006668 GCF_014356525.2 Nilaparvata lugens | reverse complement strand
AAAGAAGAGAGAAGAAGAAGAAAGAATGAGAAGGAGGAGAAGAAAAAGAACAATATTATAAGAAGGAAGGAGAAGAACAATATTATAAGAAGGAAGGAGAAGATGAAAGATCGAAGTGAAGAAACAGTTTATAGAAGAAGGAGGAGGAAACAAAAAAGATTGAGAACGAGGAGACTCAATAGAGAGAATAATAAGGGATGAAGAAGCTGTTGTTCAAAAATTATTTGTCAGCCTCGGATCAAACCCAGTACCTCTTAATGGCCGGTCAGGAATGCTTACCCTTACAAAAACTGACAATCTCTGGATAACAGCGCTCATTTCATAAGAAGCCATAACGGCCAGCCAGTCTACAGATGGAAATTACTGAGAGGTTCCAATTATTCAAATTCTGATTATTATTATTATTATTATTTATTTAC
The DNA here is from genome assembly GCF_014356525.2 of Nilaparvata lugens. NCBI lineage: Eukaryota > Metazoa > Arthropoda > Insecta > Hemiptera > Delphacidae > Nilaparvata > Nilaparvata lugens. The sequence continues at coordinate 37,006,249 of NC_052513.1, read as the reverse complement.
AATGCAAATGACACTAATGTAATAACATTGAAAGATAAAAAATAAGGTAGTCCTTGTGCTATTTTTCTTCCAAATTTATAAGTGACAAAGTCCAAGATAAGGTTAAAATTTCGCGTGTACAATTTTTATGAAATTTTAGTCCAAAATAAACATCAAAACTATAAATTTTGAATTTAGATGGTTTAAATTATTAAATCAATTAGAAATATTCCACTCAATTACCGCTTTTAACTAATAATATTGAGTTATTTAAGAAAATTTGGAACCATTCGAGAAACACAAACTTGTAAACACTAAAGCTCAGCTGATGAATTAATAATTAATTATTATCATACGAAAATCCAAATTAAATTATGTAATTCACCCCGAAGACTTATTCAAATTTTTGAATAGCAGCGCTCATCGAATTTCCATCCAGCTGTTCACCCTGTTTTCAATATTTGCAGTAGCAGAAGTCTTCGGGGTAAATTACAGCATTCAATTTGGATTTTAATTCAATAATAAATATCGGGGCACCGAGCTTCACTCGTTATTTATTTATTGACTTTTGATAAACCGAACACAATTCTTTAAAATGATTGGGGAAGTACTAACACGCACAGCCCAAAACTGTTTCTTTCCCGAATATATTATTTATACACTATAAATAGTCCAGAAAGTAGGTTATGTTCCATACACTTGAATTCAGGTTCAATTTCCCGTTTAAACATTTGAAAACAAAAAATTTATAATTTAGATTATATACAAACCAAATTGAATGACAAAATAACACTCACTAATCCCTTGAAATTGTCAAATAATGATCAACTTTGAAAATTATCATATACTCTAGTTTAGGAGGATTATCATGTCATGTCAACAAATCAGATTATGTTGATCAAATCGATTAAATTGTCTAGCTAGATAAAATTTCTCGCTGATTGATTATGATTAGCTGGAAATAATTCTGTCCCTCTCCCACACAGGCACACGCATCTTCTGTTATCGAGAGACGACGAAATTATCATCTGTTTTCCAAGGATGAATTATCATTTTAATGTTGTTCAGCGAGTTTTCCAAAGAATGAGACCTAGTGCAATCGAATCTTATATATAAACACTATGTTCCAAATTTCGAAAAAATCGTTAGAGCCGTTTTCAAGTTCCGTAAAACATAAATAACCAGATATAAAAATAACCAGATATATAAATACAGAAATTGATCGCATAATATGTATTTAATAATAATTAATCATTCATCAGCATTTGAATAATTGCAACATCTCAGTGATTTCCACAAGATATAACTCTCTTTAGCACTGCATTTCAGTAAAAAGTACTTGAAACGTTTCTCTTCAATCTTGAAAACCTGTCTTATCGACCTTGTGAATAGGAATGATGCCCGAGGGCCATTTCTATGGGAAAATAATCCATCAGTTGTATTAGATAGAACTTTACGGTCATATAATTAGGCTATTATTTTTTTCAAGACAATGACTTCTCATTGTTCCGTGGGTTTATTAATAGACTACCGATTAGGAGCATTGTTCTAGAGGTTTCTTTGCTGATGATTTCCACTACTTTACTACTGGTCATTATGATGAGAGCTTATCTACTATTCATGCCTATTGGGAGCAGATTGCTCTGTCTGTCCAATAGAATTTTATAACAAAACCTTTGGTTCATTGAAATGTTATCATTGGTCTAGAAATTTATTTTCTGAAGTTTCACTGCCAATGCGATCGAATTTAAAAGAAAAAATACATTACTTCTGGTTTATTAAAATTATACTAGTAGTTCTGTGAACAGTGGACCTCGCGCCAAGTGAGTTACATCACCTGTTGTTATGTTTTCTCAAAAATTAATAAATAATTTATCAATTGAAAATGTTTAGAAAAAATCCTAAATAAACATAGAGCTTTATCTAGTCCTATATCGTACCGTGACGTGTCGTCCCGGAATGTGAGTGTGAGCGCTGTTATCAGGTCTGGCTGCAACTGTCTTCAACGTTGATGGAAAGATACATTTTCAAGATGTTCGATGTTTTTGAACGGGTAGTATCATAGTCAACTGTCTACTAACGTTAATGGAAAGATACATTTTCAAGATGTCCGATGTTTTTGAACGGGTAGTATTATAGTCCACTAGACAGCTGATTTATGATGAATAATTCTATAGTCTGATTTTTACGGTAATATTGGCGTATGAAGGAGGCTAAGGAGGCTCCTTTTTCCTTTTATATTATCCTTGAAAATTTCCAAAAACCTTGTATATACGTCGACGCGCAATTTAGAAAGGAACATACCTGTCAAATTTCATGAAAATCTATTACCGCGCTTCGCCGTAAATGCGCAACATAAAAACATTTAAACATACAAACATTTAAACATTAAGAGAAATGCCAAACCGTCGACTTGAATCTTAGACCTCGCTTCGCTCGGTCAATCAAAGGTTTCAATGAGATACACTAAAAACTGTCAGCGTTATTTGTATGGGAAGTTTTAATGTTTAAAGAAATGTTGGCTCTTCGAAGTGCATCTCATCATAGACTGTGAATCATAGCCAACAGATTGTGAATAATATTGTTTTGTTTTTTTTGAGGAATGATGAATTTTTGAATTGAATGAAATGGACTAAGAAATTTTCAAAAACCATAGATTTTTCTGTGAAGAAATCTGTGATTTTTGATAATTTCTTAGTCTTTTTCATTCAATATGAATAATTACCACGATATCAACTTCTCAACTACACAAAAAGTTTTTGAATTGAATTGAAGACTATAATTCAATCACAATTATATGACAACTTTGCAAGGTTTACTGTCATGTTCTATTGGAAGATTCTGGAATTGAATTTCAAATTTTCAGTTCACAAGAGTTTGGATGATGTATCAACCTAAACTAGAATCTCAAATTGTTTGAATAAATCAGTGATTTAGTCAATTTCACATAGTTTCTCTTCGAAATCCTTAAAACTGTGAATATCTTATTCATACCAAGAGAAAGAGAGAGAGAGAGAGAGAGTGAGAGAGAGAGAGAGAGGAGAGAGAGAGAGAGAGTGAGAGGGAGAGAGATAGGGAGAGAAGGAGAGAGAGATTGATTTATTTATTACATGCCAGGTCTTTGAAAAACCTATTGCATTAAATAACAATTATCAATTACAAGTGAACTGGAATCTGTAGCATAGCATTGAGCAGCAGAATGTAGGCCTACTATCAGTGAAGCCCTACGATTTGCCATCAGCTGTTGACCGATGAATGTGGAGCTCTACTCTCATTGGTTGAGACTAGACACGCCCAAGTATTGTTATTGTTTACGGTTCTCCTGCCGATATTTGAAAAAACTTGGGCGTATCTTGTCTCGGCCAATGACAGTTCAGCTCAACCTTCATTGGTCACCAACTAACGGCCAATCATATGGCCTCATCCATACTAGTAGTTCTGTGAACAGTAGACCTCACGCAGTATTCTTATCCACAAGTACCTGATTGAAACAATATTATACCTTATGGAAATACAGCAATAGACTGGCTTCTCCACACATCTGTGTAATCACTTGTCAGCTGATTTATGATGAATGATTCTATAGTCTGATTTTTACTCTAATATTGGCGTATGAAGGAGGCTCCTTTTTCCTTTTATATTATCCTTGAAATGCATAATTTCCAAAAAAAACCTTGTATATACGTCGACGCGCATTTTAAAAAGGAACATACCTGTCAAATTTCATGAAAATCTATTACCGCGTTTCGCCGTAAATGCGCAACATATAAACATTTAAACATTCAGACATTTAAACATTCAAACATTTTAACATTTAAACATTAAGAGAAAAGCCAAACCGTCGACTTGAATCTTAGACCTCACTTCGCTCGGTCAATTATGTATCATATTCTACTGCTTGATTTGTAAGCTCTCAGTTCGCAAGAGATTGACAATGTTGTAAAATACAAAAGTAGTATATGAAACTCTTTCAATAAACCAGTGGTTTTGACAATATCAAATAGTTTCCATTTAAATTCCATGAAACTGTAAGCATCCTATTTATACCAGCAGAGAGCTCGATATAAATATTGTAAGGTACATTCATCACTACTTCAGAACAGCTGTCATGAAACTTGAACTATTTTCATTCACGTTCATAAATACTGAAGACTGAAAACTGAGTGCAGGTAGTTGTTGAGTTAAGAGTTTAATTACATGTCTTAACTTTCCTACCCACTTTTTGAACCAACAAATTGAGAAATTAGTGTTGAAAAGTCATGCCACTGATAATGGAAGACTGGAGGTGAACTGAACGTGATATTTGAGAAATTGCCTTTCACGTAACCTAGGCTAAAAGAGGCTAAAATGAACCTTATCGCTGCTATCTCTCACTCTCTCTCACTCTGTATCTCTCTCGCTCACTCTGCCCTCTACCTCACATACACTGTCTCTCTAACTATCTCTCTTGAAACGTGCTTACGGTTGGGTATTAATAGTGTAAGGCCAATTTCGTGATAAGGTTCTCTCCTCTGATGGGTATTCCCATTCCTTGACACTTTCTCTTCCATGTCCGTAAGGTATCTTCTAAGAAGATCTTGAACAGAGTTGGAGATGAGCTGCAACCCTGCAACAAACCTTTTGATGTTTCAAATGGATGTGTCAAGTTTTTACCAATCCTAATACTAATCCTGTTCCCGTCATATAGTTTCAATATAATTGTTACATTCATTATAATATGTTTCATACGGGGTTCAAACGAACAGCTGACATTTCACCGTTCAGACAGAGTATCTGCAATACCTACTATTACTTTAAGTAATATCAAACCTTAATCTGTAAACCTTAATCATCTAGATGTGTTATCTCAACACGGAAATGCAGTCCTGTGTACAAATCTGATAAATAATGTGGATGTGACAAAAATAAAACAGTGTTTCTCAAATATGGAGAAGTTCTACAATATCTTCTTTATTTCGAAGTAAAACTTTGATTTTTGAGTTATGGAGAAATATAAATATAGAAGGGGTTTCCCTCTTTATTATTTTCATCCACATTCCAGTTCCCATTCCATATTTTTCATGCTTTCCTGTGACGTATGTACTGTTTACACTAGCTAAAGCATTCATATATACACAACAACATATCCGGTTCTTGCACTGTTTTCATTTTATTACGCATGGCAAATATTCATTGCTACTTTAGTGAGACTCATTTCATACTGGCAGCATTGTTTAAATGGGAAGCATTGATGTATATCCATTAGGAATGCTGACAGATATAAGTGAATCTTCATTATTTGTGTCTACGTAATGACATCAGGTAGGTAATGCTAGAGAGTCGTATGACGCACGAAACCAATAAGCCACTATAGAAATGTAACTAATTAGAATTGTCGTTTGAAACTAGTGTTTTAGTTTAGCTATGGAACCTTATTGGTTGAAATTGAAACTATTGCAGGTTTAAATGTGTGAACACTCCCATATGAGCCGATGTTATTCTATTCCAAATTACAAGAACAGAATTGATTGGAAAACAAGAATTTAGAACGTTTTCACTTACATGGGAGTTATTAGATGTTATTCTATTCCAAATTACAAGAACAGAAATTGATTGGAAAACAAGAATTTAGAACGTTTTCACTTACATGGGAGTTATTAGATGTTATTCTATTTCAAATAACAAAGAACAGAAATTGATTGGAAAACAAGAATTAAGTAACGTTTCCACTCACATTGGAGTGAAACTAATCAGAATATTGAATTTTCAATTGAAAATTGATGCTTTAGTCGAACTAAGAGTATCAATATTGGAGAGATTTGAAACTGATGAGATTATTGAAATTTCAAACTTAAATATTCGAATAAAACGAATTGAAATTATCGTTGACAATCATTGTTTGAATCCTACCATGAAGCCAATACTGTATATAATTTTCAATCACTGTTCACATTTAAGTGGAACGAATTAAAATTTCCGTGGATTATTATTATTTGAGTTCCACCAATGGAACCAGCATTAATTGAAATTGAAACCAATTTAAGCAACTCTGTAAGTTATATTGGAGTGGAACGAATCTCAATGATATGTCGTGAAAATTTATTTTTGAATTTGAAACTTATCTCAGAAATCTTTATTAGATTTGTCAACTTATCAATATTTGACGTTCAAATACAGGATAAGATTTTATTCCAGACTTCGAACTACATTTTGAATCACTCTAAACATATATAGCAAAATTTATATTAGATTGTATCAAACGATATAACCAAGTTTTGAATATATAAAACCAAATGAATATGAAATCAAGTCACAAGGAATTGATCCGGTGATCATCAAATAACATAGCTAAATTTCTATAAAACTGTTTCAAGCGATTAAAATAGATAAAACCAAGTTTTGAATAAATGAAACCAAATGATTATGGAAGGAAGTCACAAGGAATTGATCCAGTGATCATCAAATAACATAGCTAAATTTCTATAAAACTGTTTCAAGCGATTAAAATAGATAAAACCAAGTTTTGAATATATGACACCACATGAATATGAAATCAAGTCACAAGGAATTGATCCGGTGATCATCAAATAACATAGCTAAATTTCTATAAAACTGTTTCAAGCGATTAAAATAGATAAAACCAAGTTTTGAATAAATAGAACCAAATGAATATGAGATCAAGTCACAAGGAATTGATCCGGTGATCATCAAATGACATAGCTAAATTTTTATAAAACTGTTAAAGCGATTGAAATATATATATATATATATATATATATATATAATATATATATATATATATATATATATATATATATATATATAGATATCATGTAAAGCGGTATTTTACTCGCCTCACATACGTAGAGAGATTTGCCAAATCATGTAGTGCTGTATCTAAATGCCTCACGTTGGGCCGGCAAATCATGTGGTGCGTTTTTTGAAGGCTTCACACATGTAGAGTGATTCTTGTGCTGAATCAATGGTGTAGAGACTATAAATTTTGCAATTGCGTGTGTGGACGCTGAGTGTACACCAGACTGATTGACTCACTACAAGATTCAATACAATTGTCGGAATCGCGGGAGGCCTAAACGCTCGCTCACCCTTGATTCTTCTAATGACAGATTGTATAATGATGAAATTTTTATAAGTAGTGTAGCGGACGCTAAACACTGAATACGGATATCTTAAAATTATTACCTGTGAAGAATGAGCATACAAAATCATACAGGTCGAGCAAAAATCCCGATGTAGATAATTTACGGGACTGCGTCTCTAATAAGTTCTGAAGGATTAAAATACGGTATTTGGACCAAATATCGTTCAGAATATACTTCGAGAACAGAGTCTTGTCGGGTTTTAAGCTCTATTGTAGGAATTTATATGATCTCTGGCTGCATCTGCTGTACAATTGATGTGTTCGCTCCTAAGTCGAGGTTGGTAACAGATAAAAGCTGATATATGAGCGGTAAGGACAAAGAATAAATATCTCGATCTGACCCCACTCGCTACATCCACTTAGACCTGTTCCAATATCCAGCTTAATTCAATTATTTCAATGATCGTATTCGATCGGTTCTTGATGAGATAGAACGTATCAGACACAATAATTGACAGGCTTAAGAAATAATCGAACTCAGAAAACGAATTAACAAAACTGAAATATATTATAATAAAATATATGATCATACAGTGCAGATTCAGAATTTGATTTACAGGTTGATAATAATTTAGCATTAACGAAAGAGTTAAAAATTTTCTTGTGCTTGCATGATACCATGCGTGATTCGACAGAATTTTACAATTGATAAAATTTAACAGTTTTGAAAAAAATAGTGAAAAATGAATTATAAAATATTTTTAAAATGCTCGGGGTCGTGGTTCTGGCAGCGGAGGATAGCTAATCAAACTACAAATTCTTAGAAATTCTATATGGATAAATTCTAGGCTCTTAAATGCTAAAGCGCTTGTCGGCGTGGCCAATAATTTAACGAAGAAAATTTTATATCTTTCTGCACTGAAATATTTTCGAAGCGTAGATTGGGGCCCCTTTTAAACTTATAACTCACGTGAAATTCCTTGGTGGTCGTGGTTTTCTTCTTTAGATCAAAAATCGTTTGATCGGCAGCAGGTCCAGGCTTCGATTTCAGCACGTGGGGAATTTTAATTTAATGTTTCCTTCACCAAATTAATTAAGGGATGATTTAACTTTAAACTTTTAAATTTATCGATTGATGAAAATAAATTTACAAATAACAAATAGATTGGCCTAAAATATTGGCTCACAAATAAAACATATAAAATCGAACAAGAATTTTTTTTACGAATAGGTCTTGGTAACTATAAAGAGATCTGAACGGTGAGGATTTCAAAAGGGAAGTGCTGTCTTTTCTCTCAGCTTCTTGGCTAGACCTTTCTTCTGAGAATCTCAATGTAATAATTTGCATGAAAATTTTCCATTGGTAGAACGATTGTGACGTAGACGTGACGTCAGTGGCAGGCAGTAGAATATAATTCCTTTAATTACAATAATAACTCAATTTATGTAATTCTTAAAACTGCTTAATCTTCTAGACATAGTTCCTCTCATACAATGTACATGTGCTAGCGTATATGATAAGGCAGGGTTGTTGTCTGATAGTAGATTAACATGTGTTGCTTTCAAACGATCACCTTTTTGGTGCTATTTCTATGCACTATGATTGGCTTAGGCTTGCCAAAGAGATTTAATTACCATGTGGTTCAGTTGAATTGATCATTAATAAATTAATATTCTTATACAATTTTTATTATGTTTGAGACTGTTATAATTAATTTCTGCCGTTTTATCAATAATATACTGTTCATGCTATGACCTAGTTAGTTACAATAAGACCTGACATATAATATAATTTCTTGAATAATAAATAATTTCATCGATAATACATACATTTTATTTTTTATTCGAAATTCTTGGTCCTTTATTGATAGTTTTATAATTTTTAGGAATGATATTATACCTTGCATAAAAACCGGCATGACATTTGACAATACTTTGAATCAGTCAGCTGCGTTCGAACTGTTTTAAAAACATCTGATCGATAGTAAACAAAGTGTAACCTCAAAATCAATGAGCAATTCATAAATAATTCGTGCTTTACTTGCAGAATAATTATAATTTTATTGAATAATTTTCCAGAAAATGTTCAGTACAGAACGGTACTCTTATCTAATATCAGTCCCTGGCAATGGCATAGTTCCACCGTTTGCAACCAGAGTCGCTTGAATCGTTTCCACAACCAACTGATGAATATATGCGCTCGATACATAGATATATGATTTACAGTGTTGCCGTATTGACTCATCACAGTCTTGTAAACAAACGGCGTTTGGTTCTTCTTGCTCCCTATTCATAATAATATATAATTTATTGTGCTTGGCAACTGTCCAAGTGTAGTTGGACATCTTATTTACATAGCCTACTATCGCCTCTCTCCCTTCCTTTTCTTTTTGTCCATAATATAAAATGATTCTCCCTTCTGTCTCACCTGTAGGCTTACCAAATAATTCAAAATATTACAGTAAGAGCTATTTCATTATTACATTTCATTTTTTAAAATAAAAAGTAAGTTGAAGTCTCATACATATGAGATACTTTATTCATCAAATGTAATAAGCCTTGGTATTTCTCAAACTGAGGATTGTTAATTTTTGGTTATTTTAATGAGTTGTATGTGGTTATGAAAAATGTATTGATTACAAAGTTAGGTGGAAAGAAGGCCACATACATAAGTTGAAGTCTAATACATATGAAATACTTTATTCATCAAATGTAATAAGCTTAAGTATGTAATCAGCTTGTAATAAGCTGAAATAATCAAATGTAATAAGCTTAAGCTTGTAATCAAGCCGTAATAAGCCTTAGTATTTCTCAAACTGAGAAATTGTTAATTTTAATGAGTTGTACGTGGTTATGAAAAATGTATTGATTACAAAGTTTGGTGGAAAGAAGGCCACATATTGTAGTGCGACCATAATTATAATATACTATTATTAGGTGTCTAATCACATCCAGTTAATCTTTGTAATCAATCCTTTATCCTGTTCTATTCTCAATTTACAGTCAAGAATTATATTAAATTGTAACTTCTGTGTAAGCTGCAAAGTAGCATGGAATTAATTATATTTTAGTGCTGTCTCTTTATAAAATTTGCAATTTATTATTTTTGCAAATCTTGTTTTGTTATGTGGATAGTAATAGAATAACTTTTTTATTTGATTACGTGACGAAATTAGGACATTAATGTCCACTCTACCACTTAACCACATAATAATGGCAGAGGATTGTACATTTTTCATCAAATCTATAATTCTAATTTCTTGGATCTTCATGGAGGTACCAACTTTATAATTCCCCCTAGTAAAACTAGCTGAGAATTAAAATGAAACCAACTTTATAATTCCCTCTAGTAAAACTAGCTACACACGTTTCAAGACACTCCCAGTCCATTATTTTGTTTTTGGCCAGAGGAGGGTGAATCAACACAGAGAATGGAAATGACCGTAAAGTATTTCTATTCATAATTTCCACCCTCGGCCAAATCTGCCTGCAAACGTGACTTTCAAAAACGGAAAAGAATTCTGTGAGAGCATTTCTCAGTCGTTCTTCAAAGTGGAAAGGTTTCGTGAGTGAATGAGGTCTCTGTATAAAGATTGAATTGATTGTTTGATGTATCAGTGATTGAAACTAAAATGAAGGTTCAACATTTTTTAAATGATTAACTTTTAAATTAATATAAGTTTTTAATAATATAGTTAGATTGTGAATAATTCATAGTTAGTTATCATGCCAAATACTCGTTGTTCATATAAAAACTGTACCAAAAGCCGATTCAAGAATAGAGGAATCAAAATGCACAGATTTCCCAAAGAAAACAGCGATGCTTGGATCACAAGAGCAGGTAAGATGATGTTAAAACTTTTTTTATCATTTATTTTCAATTGAATTATTGTGACATCCCTACTTTTAAAGTTTCGTTTCATTTTGGACCATCATTTTTATGAATATAACTTGTCAAGATTTCATATTTCAAGATGTTGACTCTATATTGATTTTTCGAACATCAAATAGATTAAAAGCCTGTTGTTCATTACCTATCATATTTATACGATTTGTAATAATTGTATCCACAAATAATAATACATGAAATACATAAAATCATCATAATAAATACATCATTACCTTTTCAATCTCGAATCTACATAAAAATCTTTTTCTTTCTCTTCTCCTCTTTATTCTTCTACTTCTTATCCGTCTTCTTCATTTTCTTTTTCTTCATCTACTTCTTTTTTTCTTTCTTCTTATTCTTTTCATTTTTCTTCTTCTTCTTTTTCTTCTTCTTCTTCTTCTTCTTCTTCTTCTTCTTCTTCCTCCACTTCTTCTCAGACGTTTCTATTATATTGTATCCGACTCGTTTGAGAGACTCTTGATTAACAGTAAAATCACGAAAAATGAATAACTAAAATTGCTTTTTTTTAATTGGCTGTAACTTTCGAATTGTATTGAAACCAAAGAATTGTTCATTGGAGTGAGAAGAGGAGAAACTTTTTTACATCTTTTCAAGATTTAGAAATTTTATTGGAAGCATTCCACAAGATACGCAGCTTTGAATAGGCACTATAAAAATGGACCATTTTCTTATGTTTGGAAATATGGGTTGGAGTATACTCAACAATAATTTTCATTTCTTAAACGAATTTGACTCATGATACATAATTTTTTCAAAATACATGGAGCATTCTTATCAGGTGTACCTGGAATTCTATGTGATACAGCGCAGGATTTTGAATTATACATTCAAATTCTGACAATCGGAAGATATTAGTTGACTAAATACTGAAATTCGTCAAAATTGATTTTTCTTAAAATTTTACTCATTTAAAATCATTAAAAATCTTTCATTTAAAATCTTCATTAGGTCTACATTATGAGGATCGTGATGATGATAAGTCAAAATCACAAGCAAACACCTCGAAAACAAGATGGCCGCCAAAATTTTCAGGGTTTTACTATATCGCTTTTATTCAATAACCGTTCAAGAAATTCAACCGTTTTTTTAGACGAAAATATTTTTAAAATCTTACTCTACAATTTTTGTTTCATAAAATTTTCCTATAAACGCATATTTTTTAGTTACAACCATGGATTATTCATTGAATGCATTACACACTACACAGATGTCTGGTCATGTCTATTTCTATAAGGTAGGGTTCAATATTTTTTATGATGCGTGCCCATCAGTATCAATATTCTCACATTTGAAAAACAAATTTAAAAGGTAATTGAAAATAAAATAAAAAAATGATTAAATGAACTAAATAATGCTGAAGAAATTATAATATTATGATTGAAAAAAATTAATTTAAAATAGTTGAGAAATATTATTAACAGATGGAAAGATTATCACGGAACTGGATAAGTTATGGGAGACAAATTCAAAAGTGAACTGAGTTTATTAACATAAGTGAGTTTTTGATCTTGGAGAAAACAAATAACAGTTTTTAAGAGTAAATTATTATTCAACTGTGAATTGTGATTCAACTGAATCAACTAGAACAGGTGACATAAGATAGTTGTGGATGAGAAAACTGTGTGAGGTCTACTGTTCACAGAACTACTAGTTATAAAGTATTGATTTAGTATAGTTCAGAGATTAGTCTCACATGACTATTACATTTTATCAGTTTGAATGATTTTAAGAACATTTCCCATGAAAATTGAATCGTCCATGGATTGATAATAATGAGTAGAAAATGTAATTTCTACATTTGTATTTCTACATTTCAATTTCAGCATTGGAAAGTCAAGAGAAATACTGTAGTTCAATATTAAATTTTCTTCACCTCTAGAGCTGCTTTCATCCATAGTAACCTGTTATCCATTTGTCATTTTATATGTAGAAATTTATGCAACAATAAATATTTCAACTGAAAATAATTTTAAAACTATCAAGTTGCTCCAAGCACCATATTATTTTTATGGTTTGTATAAATATTTTTGTAGAGACTTTTGTAGAAGTGAAAATCGAAAAGACCTAATGTAACTCTATTCTGACTTTTTAAAATATGTAAACTGAATTTTGGTTGCAGAGACAAGGTTCATTATAATTATGACTCAATTAAAATAATAAATTCAAAAATTTTGCAATTTTTTCATTTGTTTATCACCAACTATCTATTTGCTAACATTTACTTTACAAGTAAGTTTGCATATGAATTTTATCACAAACTCTACTTAATCTGGGAAGCAATTAATTCCAATAATAGAATTATGAGGTAAAACAGTTGCATCTATAATTTGAGAGCAGCTTTGCATTTTATTTCAAATAGATTACTTGTTTGATGATCACTGGTTTATTCATTCAAAAAGTTGGAGATCACATTGAAAACACTGTTAATTAATGTTGAGATTCAAAGTCTCGCTGCTTTCTCTAAATCTATAGTGTACAGTCATTATTAATTAATTAAACATTATAATATTATAATATTTATGTATGATAATTATATTAAAGTCAAATCAATTCTAGTAAGACCGCATTGCCTAGATCAGATCATGATTGTTCATGTAAAGAACTCTGAACAAATGGCAATTATAGTAATCATCATTAGTGAGCCAAGTTTTATCATCTTGGGCCTCTCTGTCGCACAATTAATTCCCACTCACTCACACCTTCTCACAACATGCTGTGTTCAGTCATTGACAGAGAATCTTGTCAAACGAGTCGCTCTCTGTTCCACACTTCATTCCTACTCGCTCACACCAACTCACGCCCAATCTGGCAACACTGTGAAAGTGCTCACTGTTGAAGTATATTTATAGGTAAGAGTTGATCTGTGATATTTGCTCAGTGATTGTAGCGCTCCAAAGTGAATGTCGCAGCAAGATGGGCTACGCGCACGCCCATTGCCAATCTGTATAGGACTTAGTTTATCTGTGCTAATATACAGTTACTGATAAGTAAGCTTTATCGCTCGGTCGCTAACTATTCCTTTAGCAAATTCTTTCATTTTAAAAGGTAATCACAATTATTCTCTCTTCTCATGAGGTCTATTTAAAAAATTCATCACAATATATATATATATATATATATATATATATATATATATATTATATATATATATTATATATATATATTATATATATAACCAAGTTTGAATATATAAAACCAAATGAAATGAAATCAAGTCACAAGGAATTGATCCGGTGATCATCGAATAATTTAATCTATTAAATTGTATAAGAAAATAATCGATTTTGAATGATGCTATTAATAATTGATCAACAGATAACACATTCTTCAATAATTTATTTTAAATCAAATAAAATTGATTTTATTTATCAGAAGAAACTCTACAATAACAGAAATCCATTATCTTATCACATAAACAAAAAACTTAACTTATGTAAACAATGTTACAATCCAGCTAACCGGATACAGAAATCACAAGTCTATCATGTACGTATGTACGAATGTGTACCTATCATGTACGTTAGTAAAATACGCACGTCAAACTTCGCAATTAATTCCCTGTACTGATTATTATTTGCTCAGATCTCGTGTTGAATAGGAAGGTGCTGTGACGTCACGCCCTGTGACGTGTGAGGCTGGCTTTAATCAACAATCAGCGTTCTATTTGCGAAGTCTACCTCTAACAAATAATAGCAACTGTGTGGAACAGGTCTCATCAATGGTCTATTCTCTATAGAATTTCATATTCACCTAACGAAGCCACGTATAGGAGTAATATGATAGGTAGTCTACAATAAACAAAATACAGATACATCTAATTTAATTCAGATTTATCGACTGTGAAGTTTTGTTTCTTGACAGTTATCATAAATAATGTCTTTACAAGCTTCATGTTTCGTAGATTGATAAATTTTGTCTCCACCTAATTTTGTAACAAAATTTATGAATGTGTCATTGATGGTCTATGAAACTCTCTATTTTCCTAATCTTCAACTCAAATCGAATAAACATAGTCATGTAACCAAGCATCAAAACATATATAAAACAATATACCTAGATGAGACTTTGCTTCAAGCTTCATGTTTTGTAGATTGAAAAATTTTGTCTCCACCTAATTTTGTGACAGAATTTATGAAATGAGAATTTCTGATGGTCCATGAAACTTTCTGTTTTCCTAATCTTAAACTCAAATCGAATAAACATAGTCATGTAACCAAGCATCAAATCATATATACAACAATATACGTAGATGAGATTTCGCTTGTAACAAATTGAGAATTTTAAATTATAGATTCTGAAATCTGTCTATCTAAAAATCTGAAAACGAATTGGTATTTTTTGTGTGGTTGAGAAGTTGATATTGTGGTAATTATTCATATTGAATGAAAAAGACTAAGAAATTGTCAAAAAA
The DNA here is from genome assembly GCF_014356525.2 of Nilaparvata lugens. Classification (NCBI taxonomy): domain Eukaryota; kingdom Metazoa; phylum Arthropoda; class Insecta; order Hemiptera; family Delphacidae; genus Nilaparvata; species Nilaparvata lugens. The sequence continues at coordinate 36,990,868 of NC_052513.1, read as the reverse complement.
CCACTAAATCAGTGGTTTTTTGACAGTTTCTTAGTCTTTTTCATTCAATACGAATTGGTATTTCCAAAACAACTAATTTATGAAAACTTTTTGGACCACCAACTTACTGTTGTTTCCTTGTAAAAGAATACATTTCCAGAAATGGAATATACAAATTTGGAGGAAATTTGTGACAGATAGGTGTGAATTTATGCCCAAGCTCTAATGGATTGTTGAAACCCTATCTGAATTGATTAAATAATAATTGCTCGACGGTATATTAATCTTATCACGAGTGTCAGAAACACGAGAAGAGTCAAGTTTAGTTGTATGGACTGGACAGTGGATAAGCGAATATGATAGAATACAATGATATGACGATATAATGATGATAATATGACACTGTGGAAAGTTAGAAATTTGAGTGGAGAAGGTAATTTAGGGGAAATTTACTATCAGGCTACAGGAAAGCATTCTCTCACACCCTCTCTTTCACGCTCACTCTCTTTCTCTCACTCTCTCTCTCTTATGAAAGAGCTTCAGGAAGAGAGAGAGGATGACAATGTGAGAGTGTGTTGACGTTTTGTAATTAATTTGCTTTCGCATTGAGGCGTAAATAATGATTGATAAGCTAGCTGATTGGCCAAACCATAAGCGATATTCACTTCAAACTGTCATCATTAATTGATAGGAAGCTTCATTACGTTATTCATTAGGAGTGCTGACATTTTGGTCCTCCATAGCTATCCCCTATGCTATCACTCATGACGTCACAATAACTTTTCAACACATAATAGCTTATATGACTACAAGACTGTTTGATTGATTAGAAAAATCAATAATGCATCACACTTTGGATGTATTCCCAAGCTCTAATGAATTATTATTCAGGTTATGGTAGTGGACAATTTTTCTGTAATAGATTAATTTATTACAAAGCCTGATCATTGTAATGTATGAATGTATTGAGCTATTGTTCAGTGAAGTATAATACTGATAAGTACAGTAAAAAAAGGAACAGTCCAGTACAGTTTTGTACAGAACCGTACAGTAAAGTGAAGTATAGTACAGTAAAGATTATAGAACAAAGTATAGTACAAAATACAGCACAATACATATAACACACTACACTAATCAACACGGTATTTAAGACTGTGCAAAGGCTAAAAATAAACTTTTTACTCGTGATATTTTTCAAAGTTTTTTTATTTGTATATCATCAAGCTATCAAAATGAAAAAGTTTCCTTGGGAAAACATTTTTCTTCTGATCATTACTTTTTGAGATATGAGCGCCTAAAGTTCAAATTTTTGGGACAGAACACTTCAAATTCGGTAAGAGATAAATCCATGAGAATGAGAGGATAGATTCTTCATGGTATTGGTCATCTAGAAGTACAAATTTTCTGAAAATATCAATTTTTAAGATAGTTATTCAATTTACTAAAAATAACTTTTAGTTGAGTTATTTTTGGTAAATTGAATAACTTTTCCAAAAATTGATATTTTTAGAAAAGTTTTGTTTTACTAGATCAACAATACCATGAAGAATCCATTCTCTAAATCTCATGGATTTATCTCTTACCGAATTTGAAATGTTCTGTCCCAAAAATTCAAACTTTTGCCGCTCATATCTCAAAAAGTAATGATCGGAAAAAAATGTTTTCTTGAGAAAACTTTTTCATTTTGATTTCTTGATGATATACAAATCGAAAAAAATTGAAAAATATCACGAGTAGAAAGTTTATTTTTAGCCTTTGCACAGCCTTAATCACAGTAGCTACATGACATCATTGAGAAACATACCCCTTATCACTGTTAGAGCATCAAATACATTAAGACCTACAATCTCTATAACTAACAGCTTTTAGGTGTCAAAACATTTAAGTCGGCATCTTCACTTTCTTTCCCAATCTATTCCAGTAATAGGCTTCATTAGAATGACACAAATATGTCTAGTCTGTTTGAATTATCTGAGTGTTGAGGCTCGATTTAATAGAGATGGCATATTGCACAATGAAGACTTTGAGAACTTTTAGATAAGCACTGTAATTCGTCAGTTGAAAATAAGTCGAAGATCGATCTACAGATGAAAGTAAATGAGAATGTTTTGTTTGAAAGTGAAGAGGAATCTCTCTGCTTAAACCTTTGGCATGTTATAAACATTTTGAGATTAATAATAAAGTAATAAAATCAATGTCACTTTTTCAGTTTAATTCCCATTTTGACCTTACTCTATAACACTTCCTATCTCTGATAATTGGTTAATATTCCTCAATGATTCACCACTGACTGTTGTCAGCATCTCTTACAATTGGGTTGCTGGCCAGGTGCTGGTCGTGGGTTCGAATCCCCCGGTAGGCATGAACGCTTATCATCCCATCAAATCACCCACAAACTTTCCATTACCAATGCACAAGCAAACGCTCAATTGGGCATCATCCGCAATGAAGAAAAATAATAACTTCAATGCTGAAGTTGGCAAATGAATTTTCCTTTATTACAACTGATATAATATCCTATTATATTGAGCGAGCAATTTCTGTATTTATATATCTGGTTATTTATGTTTAACGGATCTCGAAAACGGCTCTAAGGATTTTCAAGAAATTTGGAACATAGTAGGTTTATGATATAAAGATTCGATTGCACTAGGTCTCATCCTTGGGAAAACTCGCTGAACGACATTAAAAGGATAATTCATCCTTGGCTGAAACAGCTGTGGATAGTAAAAAAGTTAGTAAGCGAGTGAGTATGTGAAAAATCAAAATATCGCATCCCCGAAATTCATAAGATGACGTATAGCAAGCTGTGAAATATAAACACGATCATTTTAGAGTATTGTGTTCTGTTTATCGATAAATAAAAATAACGAGCGAAGCTCGGTGCCCCGATATTTCAACTTATGCTCAGAGTTAAAATTCATACTTCAGGTATCATAATTCAGGTAATAAAATAAAATATAATATTATTGTACAGTATATGCATTCGGAAAAATTGATTTGATTTATGATGTTTTATATGCCTATATTCGTTTGATTACATTTCGAAGGTAATTTTGTTTATCTCTGTAATAAGAATCTTCAATTTAATTTTCATGATCTCATCTTTAGTAGTCTATTAGACAATATAGATGGCTGAGGAGAGGAGTACAGCTCCTGAAATATATTTTCATGTATGTAGATAAGTATGTATGTATTTATGTATGTATGTATGTATTTGACAATTTCTTAGTCTTTTTCATTCAATATGTAGATAAGTTTTATTAATGATTTCAATGTATCTAGAGTCTTATATACTCAAATATAGATTTCAGATTTCCACTCAGTGATAAGTTATCTACTTTTAATTCTAGCAATTACAATAAATTGTATTCTATTAACCTAGTAATTTGGAACCCCCCTAAAACTGTAGAGTCATTCATCTTTGGAAAGAGGTTCACTTCATACATTGTCAGCATTCCCTAAGAATAACACAAATGCTTCACATGCAACCAATGCTGTCAATTTGTAGTGAATTTCACCATAGAGAACCAAAACTATAACTCTCATTTCCTTCAAACAAGATTTTCTTCAATGAAGCCTTCCCAAGTCTTTGTTAAACACGCCTTTCCTCTACTCATGTTGATCATCATTGACTTAATCATAGAGGGCTTAAATTATATACAGAATGTTTCAGAAGTAGTGTCGAACATTTTAGGGTATTGTTCCTGGATGATAGGAGACTATAAATGTTGTATTTTAAGTGTCCAAAACACAGCGGTTATCCTTTAGCTGCAATTTTGTTTTTTCACTTAGGAATTTTTATCTCAAGAACGAAATGTTATATTGATCTGAAATTTGGCATGAATATTCATGCTATAAAGACTAAACTTTGAAAAAAATAGAAAATTTTCGATGTAAATTTTCAAAATGGCGGCCATTTTAAATTTTACAAAAAATTTACAAAGGACAAAAAAGTTGAAAATTTTATCATGATTTCAAGAATACCTTATTTATTAAGACTGGTCAAAGAATAACAAAGAAATTAATTATTTTCGTACTGCATGCATGACCACTTTTTACCATTTAACTTAAACATCAATAATAAATTTTCAATTCAAATTGTATGGAGTTTTAAAACTAGGTATGGCTCGATATGGCCATACAGTTGATTTTACAATGTTTTTCATATGAACTTGTTTGTTTATGGTCATGCATACAGTACGAAAAAAAATAATTCCTCTGTTATTCTGTGACCAATCTAAAATAAATGAGATATACTTGAAATCTTGATAAAGATTTACACACGTGGAAATTAATGAGAAATTACATTTATTCAAATGATAATTAATTTGATAATTATTTACGGCATTTAATTTGGATTTCCGTTCAACAATAACTTTACACAAGCTTTTCTTCAAAGCCTTTTCAAGTCTTTCTTAAGCTGCGTACACATATTCGCGCTTCCAACCCGCACCGAGCACGCTCCGCCCTCGTACGGCCCTCGTTCCGCCCTCGTTCCTCCATCGAACCACAGTCGCTCCGCCCACGCACCCATCATGAACGTTACGGAAGATGTTAGATCTTCTCGCGTTCCCCGGTCGAACCACTCTTGCTCGCCGGTCGATCATCAATCGCTCTGCTGGAGAGACGTTCGGTTGCGGAGCAGAGCGACAGTCTGTACGCACCTTAACACACGCCTTCCCTCTACTCATGTTGATCATCATTAACTCAAATCATTGAATAATTCTGACGAGGCGAAACTTTCGTCAGGGACTCCCCACCAATGAAAGCCATACGAATATTATTATTATTCACTCAATCATACACTAATAAGTTCATTGAACTACCAGCAATTGTTATCCAGGTACTTAGTTAATGAGTTGGGAGGACTTATATAAGTACTCGAGAACTTAGTTAGCCCTCCTGCGTAGTTGGAGAAAACAAAACGCAAATCCTTACTCTGTAGCAGATGGTCTATTATTTCCATTGGATTGTTTCAACAAGAGTATCTCGGTTGCCATAGCTACCTAGTTGTCAACGTCGTCTTGGTTGCCATGGCAACGCTGTGATGCAATATAAGAGCAGCGACGACAACAAAATAATAGGAAAGGTGTGGGTGTGTGAGGGAGAGAGAGAAAAAAGAAAGAGAGTGTGAGAAAGGGTGAGAGAGAGTGAAGCGACGAGACAGACTGGAATAGAAAGGCTTCCCTGAGAGGAAAGTGGAGCCTGGCTTTCGGAAATAGTATAGACGACGCTTTTGAAAACTGGTAGAGGTGAATGGAAACTGCATTTTTAAAGTTGTTTGGAAACTTTTGCTTTGACAACAGTAATGGGAATGTTTTTCCTCTAGTTTTACTTTCAGTATAGTTTTTAGTTTGAATACAAAAACTCATTTTAATAATACTGTACTTCCTCTGTTTCGTGATTCGGAAGCCGCCCGAAGTGATCACAAAGTAAGTTTACAAATACACCGTGTTACATGATTTTCTGAACTGAAGACTTGTTTTCATCAAGCACGCTTTAGTTGTTTAGCAACCAAGAAACAAGGACCAATCAGAATTGCTGACAACAAGCTATTAGGATCGTTGTGATTGGTTCACCAGAGTTCTTCATGAGTATTGTTAAGTATTCGTTTATTCACTCAAGACAAAATACAACATTAACTTGATGCCATTAGGCCAGATCAAGTACTAACTATTTTCCGCCACACTGCACAGAAAGCAGCTGTTTTCCAGTCCCTACGTAGATCTGAAAGACCTTGTTTACAGACGACTCTCGTCTGACGTAAGAAACAGGTTTCTTTCTGGCCTAAGCCGGAAAGAGAACTCTTTCCAGCCGCTAACATGGAAGTCTGTAGTTAATAGGTCATCCGCTAGATCGGGCGAGTGTCAACTTTCTTCATCTGAAGTCGCTATTATTTCAGTTCGAATTTCGAATCAAACTAATTCAGCATTCGCTTCGCAACCATTTTTATTCAATTATTTATTGATGATTAGCGCATTCCGAGTTTTCAAAAATGCTTGAAGATGACGATGCCTGTGATATTCCAAGTGAAATTTTAAACGAATCTGAAATCCTGACTGCAAAAATCTTCTACCACTAAAATCAAGAGATAGGTACATAACGAGTATTTTTAATTTTGTCAGCAATACCTGTAGTGTGGCGAAAAATATTGTACGCACCATGGGCAAAAATGGTTTTCCAGCTCTCAATCTTTTCTAGTCCTCGGCCTACGGCTTCGGACTTCAAAACAGATTTCGAGCCGGAAAAATCTCATTTTCTGCTCTAGGTGCGAAATATACTATATTCTAAATCCCATGATAATGTTCCAATTGAACATATTATTTCTCAATACATTACATCTCTCCCTTCCTAAGTTTTCAAAATCTGATCCTTATGTCTCCTCCACTGAAGCTCTGTTCCTTCTGGTATGACCTTGTTTTCAAAAATCGTTTCTAGGCTAATAAACTAGAGAGAAGCGAGTTACTCACACATAGATTTTTGGACGTACGATTTTTCCTTCCTTATAAAATTCTTTTAGATTGTACATAACTTGACAAACACATAATACGCATCTGCACACAATATGTTGTGTTTATCATATTCCGTTCAATATGGTAGAATTTATAAGAACAGCAAGAAACGGACGCCCAAAAAATCGATTTGACTGTGTGTAACTGGCTTTGTACAATCTGACTAATATTTGAATAGATAACGTGTTATCGTCATTATTATACTCGTATTATACTATAGTATATCGTCATATTGGAGTGCGTAAACCGTGATATTTTATGTGATAGTTCTATTTATTTTTTTGTAATAAAGTATTCTCCGTAGTCTCCATGAGCATGCTAATAAGAGTGGACCCATAAATTTGGAAACTGATCATTCGTGATCAGATTGAAATTGAAATTTATTCATAACACTGTCAATTTACAAACAAAAATGGATGAACTTAACAAATCAGTACAATAATTTTGAAAAAATGAAATACTAAAATACATAATAAAATATTCTCTTCTAATTCTATTATTTATATTATTATTATTATTATTATTATTATTATTATTATTATTATTATTATTATTATTATTATTATTATTATTAGCGTATGGCTTTGAATGGTGGGGAGACCCAAGCATAGGGTAGTTCCACCTCGCCGTATATAGTCCAAAGTTCCCTAATGGGAAACCGCACACTAAGGTTATAGTCAGCACAATATTCTATTTATATAAAAAGATTGGTTTATTTAGAAAGGTTTTATTCTTATCATAGATTGGTTTCCAACTAATGAATTCAAGATGCCCATACAATAAAATAATCTTGAATGAAAAAGACTAAGAAATTGTCAAAAAACCACTGATTTATTGATAATTAGAAAGACCGGTTTCGGTTATTACACCATTGTCAATCTCTGATAAACTGACATTGTCAATCTCTGAGTTTATCAGAGATTGACAATGGTGTAATAACCGAAACCGGTCTTGAATGAAAAAGACTAATAAATTGTCAAAAAACCACTGATTTATTGATAATTAGAAAGACCGGTTTCGGTTATTACACCATTGTCAATCTCTGATAAACTGACATTGTCAATCTCTGAGTTTATCAGAGATTGACAATGGTGTAATAACCGAAACCGGTCTTTCTAATTATCAATAAATCAGTGTTTTTTTGACAATTTCTTAGTCTTTTTCATTCAATATGAATAATTACCACAATATCAACTTCTCAACTACACAAAAAATAAAATAATCAATCTATATCATCCTTGTTTAATTCCCTCCATGCCAATACATTTGGAAACGGATCATTTGTGTGACACGGTGGAGTGAAACAAAAAATTCGTCTCTATCTTTATGAATTCAAAGTACAATACGAGCTAATCCAAAAAATTTATTATTCAGAGCAAGTGGCTTGATTGATTCACTAAACATGCGTAGATCTTCAAAAACACAAGTTCCTATCTGGGAGATGAGACGAGTTTAATATTCTGCTATCGGAAAGATGAAAAAATTGAAATCGCTCATTTTCGTATCAGTTGGAGCAGAACAGTGGGGTGATGATTGGAAAAAGTCGAAAACTGTTCATCTTTTTATCAGTGGAGAAGAGATTGACAGTTGAATTATTGAGTGATAGAGAGAATTTTCTAGAGAGCACTAACACAAATATGAGCACTAAATGGGAAGAAATAGAGATGGATAGAGACAGTGTGAGAGAGAAAGAAGAGAGGACACGAGAGAAAGAGAGGGTGATATTACAGAGATGATATTACAGGGTGATATATGAGAGATTAAGAATAGAAGCGTAAGAGAAAAAGAGAACACTAGAAATGAGCATGACCTGTTGGGTGATTAAAGCATGCTGCAACTTCTAGAACGATGTAAATAATATTGTTATTTGACAAAAAAATTGAACTTCAATTAATAATTCAAGTAGTAACGGATCAATGATAACAGAATGATCGTTTTTTGTTGAATGTTATCACTTTGCCGCGAGCTTTTTCTTATCTTTAGAGACAAGCTGAAGAGATTTCTGTTCTGGTGGCGCTTGACTTAGTGAAAGAAAGAAGAAGAAGAAGAAAAAAAGAAAAAAAAGAAGAAGAAAAAAAAGAAGAAGAAGAAAAATAAGAAGAACTTTTTTGACACATAGCAAGGTCGGTATAGTGATAGTCTGCTTTTATATACGAATGTGTGGTATGTTCCCTACAGCTGATAAGAAGCAGTCCTCTAGAGTGGTGTGATGATAAGAATAATACTGTTCAATGATAAGAAGCTAGTCAATGTGTGCTTGTAATAAATAATTTACACGTTGTGGTTACCCTCTCTCTTGAAACCTAAACAATTGGGACCTGATAAACTTCAAGGTCATTTGTTTCTTCTCCTCCTCCTCCTTCTCCTCTACCTGCTTCTCCTCTTCCTCCCCTCCACCACCTCATCTTCAACTTCGCCATACGCATAAATTTTACTTCTGTTTGAAAAATAATAGTAGATACTGCAATTCCAACTACGCCGGCAACAGTCTGTGTTTGGAAACGTATGACATTAAATAATGTAGACTATTCTTTTGAAATTGCTATCTGTTTGAAAAATATTCTCAACATTATTGAGACAGTAACTAAATGTTCACAATAAACTCTGGAATGAAACATGATTTCGTTGACATCTCTTTGTATCCATCTGGTATTAACTTTGTTCTTCCCTTCATAAAATATGACAGTAGAAAAAATTTGGTTGAAAACAAATTCCACTTGGTTTATCCATACTGCTAGATGATAGTTCCAAACTCTTTCAACTCTAAAAAATAGAGGAAATTGATTCATTTATTTGATAAAGTTATAATATCGGGACACCGAGCGTCACCCCGTTATTTTTATTATTTATTGATAAACAGAACACAATAATTCTCTAAAATGATAGTGTTTATATTTTACAGCTGGCTATACGTCAGCTTATGAATTTCGGGGATGCGATATTTTGATTTTCCTCAGAAACACTCGCTCACTTTTCACTATATTCACAGACGACGAAAGTCTCAGCTGTTTCAGCCAAGGATGAATTATTCTTTTAATGTCGTTCAGCGAGTTTTATCAAGGATGAGACATAGTGCAATCGAATTTTTATATCATAAACCTACTATGTTACAAATTTCGTGAAAATCGTTAAAGCCGTTTTCGAGATCCGTTGAGCATAAATAACCAGATAACCAGATATAAAAATATGAATAATAAAAATAATAATAAACAGATATACAGAAATCGCTCGCTATAATATAATAGGATACAGCAACTACACTTTCCTTCTTTAAGAACAGCTGGTATTTTATTATAGGACTAGAAGACACATTGATTTTAGATTTAAAAATACTATAATATATTGATTGACTTTCTTGAATAGAAATCAGATTTATCGGTCAATTCATTCTATTGTAAGCCGCCATTTTGATGATTGCTAGAACTAAGCTCTGATTGGAGGAGATCTGTCGACCAATGAGAAGGTGTGATTGCGTTTGTATAATCATGAGCCAATAAGAATGCTCAAATTGGAGATCGCTGTTTTAAATTTTGAAAACGAAAAAAAAATTTTGATTCATTTATTTGAAAGAGTGAGGTCAAAGGTGGTTGCCCTGTGCTAATGACTTTGTTTTCGAGACAAGCGATTATTTATTATTGTTAGCCAGGTCGGATTACTAAATCGTTTTCTCACCATCAACAAAATAATCATTTAAACGACTAACACAAACAACGTTGTCAATTTTCTATTGAAATTTCACGTAGACTTACAGTCCACTAATTTCTCTATCAAATTCTATCAATCAAACACGTTGACTCTGAATGGAGTCTATCAATAATATTCCTTCCAAACAGGAATCAATAATACAAAATTCTGTTTTTCCCACTGCTTTCAAAACAAAATAACTACTTTTCCTACTTGTGGTGATAGTTTCCCGTATTAGCACATTTTCTATAGTGAGGTCCACGTTATAATGACAATGAATAAAGATAGGAGAATAGCGATGCCGATTCTCTGCATTAATTAATTATATTTCTACACTGTCAAAAACATACTTGGCTTCGTTGTGAACCTAGAAAAGGATAGTACCACCGGCTTTGTCGAATGATAGACAAGGATAGCAAAACCAAAGTTGATCAAATACTGTCATTATAACGTGGACCTCACTATAGTTATTCTAAGGCTATCCATTTACATTATCAATTATTGTTTTTTTCTATAAAAGTTCCACTCAAAAAATTAATAATGATGAGGGTGATGCTCACATAAGCTCTTAGGCTTGTGCGTGGGTAATGATTGAGAAGGATGATGATGAGAGATGACGACTACTTTTAATGTAGACGGGACCGACGGCTTATCGTCTCCTCCGAAAGACGGGGTGGCCGTATCAGTGACAATTCTATACATTCATGTTGCTATCACATAGTTTACTGATACGTTCAATATTCTTATTTTAATTATGAATTCTTTATTGATTTATACAATATGTACATCATTAAAATAATAGGAGAAGAAAAAATAAGGTAACCTTGTGCTATTCCTCTCCCAAATTTAGGTAAGTGATAAATTAATTCCTAATTAATAATCATGTTAGGATAAGAGGGCATACAGGATTATTCAGCATTCAGGTTTTACAGGTTTCATTCCAAGTTCATTGATATAGTTTGAATAGTTTAAATTTTCAATCGTGTTCAAATTACTTACTTTTTATAGATGGAATTAAATAGAGTATGCATTTATTCAAATGCTAATTTTTGGATAGTAGTTCTCATCGAATTTCCATCTAGCTGTTAACCCTGTTGTCAATGTTTGCAGTAGCAGAAGTCTTCGGGGTGATTTACAGCATTTATTTAGGGTTTTCGTTAGATAATAATTATACTTACTTTTTCATTAATTTTTGTATTCAGGAATTCCCTAGTTGAATGCCAACTGAATAAATGCCAATGAATTGGATACCTCTGAGTAAAACAGTTCATAATCGATTACCTTACTGCTATAACCAAAGCAACAAACTTCAATACTATACTCTAGAAATACCAACATTTCTACTAGATATCAATGAAAATACTATTATACTAGAATTACTAGGATGATACCAACAATTTACTTCAAACTAGCATTCCTTATGAATAACATCAATGTTTAGCATTCAATCAATGCTGACAGTTGAAAGTGAAATTCACTATAGTATTAAAAGATTGAATGAAAAGGGATTGAATGTTTTTTATGAAGGTCTTTGATTCAAACTTTCTCAGTCATATATTAAGTCAATAAACGATTAGACCCCTGTGGAACAGGGGTTGACTGCTAGTATTTCATAAATATATAAAACTAGCCGTCAGGCTCGCTTCGCTTGCCGTATCCGTCTAGCCAGGGGGCTCCGCCCCCTGGACCCCCGACTGGATCGTCCAAGAATGAGATCAGCAGGTTCGCTTCGCTCGCCTGCATTTTTCATTTGAGCATTTTTATCATATTATGTTAGGGCGATCCAGTCGGGGGACCAGACTAAACGTCTGGCTAAACGGATATGGCGAGCGAAGCGAGCCGGACGGCTAGTAATATAATATTCCCAGGGATAGCTCTGATTGAAGTAGCAGTGCCCAATCAATTTTCCTGCGATAAATGCATTTCAATCTTCAACTTGGTGCCAACCTAACAAAGTCAACTCAACTTAATGCCAACCTGACAAAATTATTAATTTAGTTACCAGTTAACAACTGTTTCGAAGAGGTACTCTCTCTAGATTATAGTTCTATATTAACATATGGTATGGCCTTTTTTCAATTATTTATAATTAAGAGAATGCGAAGAATATACATGCTAAAAGACGAACTTCAAACCCTTAAAAACCACCCTTAGAGTTAAAATATTGCCCAAAGATTTCTTAGTGCGCCTCTAAAGGGTCAACTGAACATACCTACCAAATTTGAACGTTTTTGGTCCGGTAGATTTTTAGTTCTGCGAGTAAGTGAGTGAGAGAGTCAGTCAGTCAGTGAGTGAGTGCCATTTCGTTTTTATATATACAGGGTGTCCCAGATAAGGTGTAAACCCCGGCTACCATAGATTCTACATGCAATTTGCAACAAAAAATGTTTAGTAAAATTTTCTCCTATCGACCTTCGTTTTCGAGATATAACGATTTTTCGATATTTTTCAATTAGGCGTACTTCCAGTCATTAAATCGTCAATATCTCAAGAACCATTGGTCTTGAGTGAATTTTAAGGACATCGTTGAAAAGAGGACAAAATTTCACATTGATGTGAGGTATAAAACATGCCAAAGTCGATTATTGAGTAGTATTTTTTAGCGGTCAAAGTTGAAAAAGAGTGATTTTTGAAGTTTTTTAGAAAACTTCAGACACATTTTTCTCGATTTTTTTTCCAGGGTACGAAATAATTTTTATAGCGCAAAAACTTCCTTTTTTTATTATCTTTCGAATGAGACCAAATACAGGTGTCTAGCTCAAATCCTCGAATCAGAATTTCAGTTTAAATTCGATTTTTTAATTAAAAACGAGACTTATCTTATTTGAGTGTGAATAATTGTCTACAATTTGATAGCTTTGTGTCGAGTGATTGAGGGCGTAAAATACTTTTCTATAGGAAATTTGGCTGAGAAATTCAATGAAACTGGTTAGAAGTTCGTATCTGCAATTGTTATTGAGATACAAGTTGAAAAAAGTTCAAAGTCGAGTTAAAATCTAAACTTTTCAAACAGTTTTTTCTTGATTTTTTTTCACGGTAACAATATTTTTCCAATAATGAAAAAACTTTGCCATTTTATAAACTATCGAATGAGTATAAATTTTCCAGGAAAATTTCAAAACTAGAGTGTTCAAAAATGATAACACTTGATAACTTATTGAACTTGAGTAAAAAAAAGACTTATCATACTAATAAAATAAAAAAAAAAAACTCACTACACTCGAAAACAATACTCTAACGAAAATATAAACTTGGAAACAGAAAACAACAAAACTGAAATAGTGAATTGGAAAAATCAAAAGCTCATGAAGAAACTAGACTTAATATCTCAGGAACACAAACGAACTAACTGGGAAAACTTGACTATTGACTGGAAAGACATCATTATCGTCCGACTGTCGGTTAAAATTTTCATTTTTTAACACTCTAGTTTTGAAATTTTCCTGGAAAATTTATACTCATTCGATAGTTTATAAAATGGCAAAGTTTTTTCATTATTGGAAAAATATTGTTACCGTGAAAAAAAATCAAGAAAAAACTGTTTTAAAAGTTTAGATTTTAACTCAACTTTGAACTTTTTTCAACTTGTATCTCAATAACAATTGCAGATACGAACTTCTAACCAGTTTCATTGAATTTCTCAGCCAAATTTCCTATAGAAAAAGTATTTTTACGCCCTCAATCACTCGACACAAAGCTATCAAATTGTAGACAATTATTCACACTCAAACAAGATAAGTCTCGTTTTTAATTGAAAAATCGAATTTGAACTGAAATTCTGATTCGAGGATTTGAGCTAGACACCTGTATTTGGTCTCATTCAGAAGATAATCAAAAAAGGAAGTTTTTGCGCTATAAAAATTATTTCGTACCCAGGAAAAAAAATCGAGAAAAATGTGTCTGAAGTTTTCTAAAAAACTTCAAAAATCACTCTTTTTCAACTTTGACCGCTAAAAAATACTACTCAATAATCGACTTTTGGCATGTTTTATACCTCAAATCAATGTGAAATTTTGTCCTCTTTTCAACGATGTCCTTAAAATTCACTCAAAACCAATGGTTCTTGAGATATTGACGATTTAATGACTGGAAGTACGCCTACTTGAAAAATATCGAAAAATCGATATATCTCGAAAACGAAAGTCGATAGGAGAAAATTTTACTAAACATTTTTTGTTGCAAATTGCATGTAGAATCTATGGTAGCCGGGGTTTACACCTTATCTGGGACACCCTGTATATAGATATATTTTACAATTACTTTGTATCATGAGTTTAAAGTTTACTCCAGTCATATATTATGTAAATCGGAATCACTGCACCAAATAGATTCTGAACATCGATTTTATATTCAATTTTCAATCTTCAACTGTATCACTTGATTTAGAGCTAGTTGAACTTTGTAAAATACTTCTCAATAAATAAACGGAATAGCTATCAATTTAAGTCAAGTAATCTATATAAGATTATATACATAGGTATGAAGATAGTGGAAATCTATACAAACTCATGATAATATACAGGTATACAAAAGATGGTGATTGAACTTTTGATCAGAATGTCACTGGCCTTTGCAATAAAAAAGGAATCAGATGGTCAGTCAGTGCTGTTCACCTACTTTGCCTAATAAAATGAGATGGAACTACCGATTGATAGTGGATTAGAGAAGGAGAGAGAGTGTAAAAAGTACGAATAAGGAGGGAAAAGAAGATGAAAAGACTAGAGGCTTGGTCATCCCAAATATCGTATCCTTCAACAAGAGGCTCTGAGGGAGAGGTATGGGGTGATAAAGATGGAGTAAGGATTGGAAGAGCTAGAGTAAGAGGTGGAGAATTGACGGAGTAGGGGAATATGGATAAGAGTGACAGGAATGTTTGGATTTAGAAGAAGAAGAAGAAGAAGAAAAAGAAGAAGTAGAAGAAAAAGGAGAAGAATGAGAAGAAGGAGAAGGAGAAGAAGAAGAAGAAGAAGAAGAAGAAGAAGAAGAAGAAGAAGAAGAAGAGAAGAAGAAGAAGAAGTAGATGAAGACAAACCCACGAACAAAAGAGGACAAAACAGACGAACAGATAGAACGGACGGACAGGAACAGATAGAAGGACGAAAGGGGAAGAAGAATAGGATTTAAAACAAGTACAGAATCATAAAAAGAAAACGTAACCAGAAAGTGATGAGATCGAAAAACAAGTACGAAGAGAAATAACAAGAATGGGAACGATAGATGGATTAAAAAAATAAGAACATTGTGGAAAGATTCTGTTAGGAAAACCAAGGACACAAAAAATAAGACAAAAGAGAAAAGTAAAAAGAAAGAGACAAGAGAAGAAGACAAGAAACCTGGGCAAAAAGAGAAAAATTATACGTAAATTGAAAGACGGAGACAAGAGACTGAAGAGGAGAACAAGAGAATGATGAAAATGAGGAGCTGAGAGAGATGAAGAGAAAAAGAGGATGGGAAATGATGAAAAGCAAAACTTGGACGGGTAGAAAAAAGAGGAGGAGCAAGAAATACGAGAACGAGAAGATGAAGAGAAAACCAAGAACAATGAAAAAAAGAAGAGAAAACGACTAAAAGAAGAAGATTAGAAGAAAATTTGAAACAAGAACGAATTCAAAGAACGAACCGGAACCAGAATATGAAGAGATCGAAAACGAAGATGAAGAGGAATAAATAAATAAAATAAAATAAATAAATAACAAGAATGATGACAATAGAAGAATACAAAGAAGGAGAACAGCTAATCAGGGGAAAAAAAGAGAAAGTAGAAGAAAGTGAACGATGAGATGACTTCCAACGTAAAATGGAAAGTGCGAAAACGACTAAGAAGCAGTTAGGAAGAGAACGAAAAAAGACAAAGATAAAACGAGATTAAACAAGAAGAGGCGTAGAAAAGAGGCTTGGCCATCCCAAATCTCCTTCACACTAATAATTTTGTTCTCAACCCAATTTTCTGTTGACACAGTGGCGGCTTCTTATTCTTCTTTCTTCATCTACTTCTTCTTCTTCTTCTTCTTCCTCCTCTTCTTCTCCATCGCCTTGTTCTTCTTCTCAGTTGCCGCTTCTCTCAGTCTTGAAATGTGAAGGTGAACCGCTGCAACGTTTAATTCAGTTTGGTGTTGTTGAGAAGATATCACCTGACGACTACAACAACAATTCAGCCCAACCCATAACAAAATTGCATCACAAATGGCCCAATTGTTGATAACAGAGAGAAATCTTTTACGAATCGAAGAATGGATTCGGGAGGTTTCAAAATTTGGTAGATCAAGATCGGATTGGAAAACACTGTCCCATGTGGATGACGATTTATTTATTGTGTGGGCTTTTACTGTAATATATTATTTTGGAATGATTTTTTAAGATTCGAAGTTTGTTATCAAGAGATTGGATTGTTTATTTATGTAAACTGCATATGACCATTTAATTTGTGACATATATCATCTAATTTATGAGAATTCCACATTCAACATTTATCATGTGAAATTTTTATGAATACTAGTAGATAACTACCAGAGAATCAACCTCACAACTACTCAGAAAGTAGAATCTTAGTTCTTAGGAGAAATAGTTATAACGACTAACTTGGTTCATAATTCATTATGATATGAATATCTGGAAATGAAAATGACATTTAAATAAATAGGAGTCTTACAGCGAGTTGCATGATAATCCTATCGTAGTTATGATTTATTCATTTATTCTGAGTGGATCAGATGCTGGCTTTATGATTCAGAGGCCCGGGTTCAAATCCCGGCCCGGGCAAGATATTTATCTCGGGCCACTCCCGTGTTTCGGATGGACACGTTAAGCCGTCGGTCCCGGCTGCCTAAAAAGAAGTCGTTAGGTCATGTCAGAGGCCCTGAAATTGATCAGTTGCGACCTGAAAACTCTGACACCAGACCTGAGCCAGCCAGGTCACTCGATATTATTATTATTATTTATTCATTAAAAAAAAAAATTCAATATTAATGCTGAGTTTACACCAAAGATATGAACAAAATGTTAATAACTTAATCCTTATGGATTATATCCCTATTAGATTGAACGGAACTTGACAAACACATATGTTTATCATGTGTATGATAAGCTATGTTCAATCTAATAGAATCTATAAGGATTAAGTTATTAACATTCTGTTAATAACTTTGGTGTAAACGCAGCTTCGATTAACATTTTGTTAATAACTTTGGTGTAAACGCAGCTTCGATTTACATTTTGTTAATAGCTTTGGTGTAAACGCAGCTTTAGAAAACAGGATGAAAAACAGGTGCTAGCCCAAAACTTTTCTGTCCCTGAATTTTGTCCAGTAAAAGTTCAAAGTAAGGTTACGTTCACATGACTACAAGCTTCACTTCAAAAATGAACATTTATCATTTATCATCTGTAATAATATTATGATTTCATCTAATGGAAGCTAAGCCATGAGAACCAATGAACAAATTCAACGACAATGCGATGACTTCATATTACGGTGGTTAAATTTGAATTAATTCCACAGGTAGAGAGGTTAATTAGAAATTGCATTTGTACTTCAAATATTGACATCCTGTTTACGGAGGTAGTGGCTGTACACACTGTTGTCAATATTTGCATTAGCAGAAGTCTTCAGGGTGGTTTTCAGTATTTAACTTTGGATTCTCGTTCAACAATAATTATGATTGGATTTTCATGTAATTGACCTTCATTCTTTATTTCCAGTTATTTGGCTAGTTATTTATTCATTTATTTAATCCAATGACAATCACAAATATTACACAATAATATGATTGGGAGAAGACAACAGGCATGGCCCCAAAACTGTCTTTCTCCCAAATTTTGATGAATAATAGTTTCGAAAAAAAGAATGAGTTATCAGTTTTTCTTTCCTTTTCTAAGCACAGCTAGTATTTTAATAAGAATACATTTTGAATTTAGATAATGTCATCTTATGACAAACATAAATTGGAATTATTGTTCGGTTCATTTTGTTGAAGACGGCCATTTTGATGATCGCTATAGCGGGAGCTGAGCTCTGATTGGAGGAGAACTGTTGTCCAATAGTAAGGCGTGGTATACTCGTGAACAAATAGGAACGCTCGGTGTCAGACTGAAGTAAGTTTGGACAATCAAGCAGCTTTCAGACAATATTATTACATTTTGAGACGATTCCTCCAATTTATTTAAGCAGTTACATCAACAAGGCCCTACCTGGTGTGACATCCACTAAAAATGTCAGAATTCCTTATAAATAACATCAATTCCTCCCATTGAAACAATGCTGACAGATTGGAGTGATCTCTTGAAGAAATGCTGAAGTAATCGTTCTCCTTCTTGTAAAATTGGAAATTAATCCGAAATTTGTCTAAGCGGTCCACGTACAGAACAGAATTCTCCAAAATTTCCAATTCTCCCATGATGGGATTTACATTGAACTGATGGTATTGTGGATGTGATTGAATGAGAAATAAAATTAAATCAAAATTTATTGCCATAAAAAACAAAATACAATTTCGTTAAAAATTCTTAACAAGTGATTATTATGAATAAGAATACATTTTTTTTCTTTAACAAAACAATATTCGCCATGGCACCACCAGCAAAAGTAAAACTTGCTCGCTTGTGGGAGTCTTTATTCTAACCCTAATAATATAGTTATTGATTTAGTTGATCTAATTTATACAAATGAAACAAACCGGAGTAGAAAAAAAATAAATGAAATAAGAAAGAAGGAGAACATGGATGAGAGAAAAATACAAGAGAAAGAAGAGATCAAGATGTTAAGCATAGATGTCATACACCAAGAATACGGTACTAGACATCTACAAATTAAAAAAAGCAGTATAAAAACATGTAGTACCCTTTATTATTAAAAACTTTAAAATAATTTAACGACTAGTTTCAACCCTAACTTAGGTCATTTTTCAAGTTAAAATTGAAATTTCAAGTTTTAACTTGAAAATGACCTATAGTCGAAACTAGTCGTTAAATATTTTTAAGTTGTTAATAAAGGGTACTACAAGTTTTTATATTGTTTCTATTAATTTGTACAAAAGTAGCCATATAAGTGAAGTGGTTTTCACTTATCTACAATCTTAATCTCACTGTACATTATAGTGAGGTCCACATTATAATGGCAGTGTACGATTGACAATACTGTTGCTTTCTTTTTCTATCATACAACAAAACATATAGCACTATCTCTCTCTCGCTTTGCAATGTTGTCTATTTGCCAGAATATTTTATAATTACTTTTGACAGTGACTGTACAAAACTGAACAAACCATATTCTCAGCAGCCATTTTTTTCTTCATTATATCAAAATACTTGAGTACACAAGTCGTATAATTGATTTAAAATGTATTTTTGAAACAATGAGATAATTTTTAAACATTAACTTATGAGGAACACGAATTAAAATACCTGAAATAAGATTTTAAAGGTTGATAACTAACCATCCTAGACTTCATCCAAGCTTAAGTTAGCCTACCCGTATAGGTTAGACCTACTCGTACCGGCATAAATAATATTGAAAAGTTATTTCAGAATTAATCAATTAAAATTACTTATTTTTGAATAGGATTCCTATTTTTCTATTATTTTTAAAGGAGATTGGAATAGAATACCTACCAAATAACTCAATTTCTGTTGTTTTGAAATTCAGATTGTTGTATCACAGCTTTTTAAATTAGCCGCCATTTCAGGTTTGTATAAAAATAAAAATCTGATCTCAGTCATGAAAGCAAATTTTCGAATGAAATTATGAAGAAAAATATTTTTTTGATCAATTTGACATTAAATTGATTATTTTATCAAGGAAATGATAATTATTATTGGATTAAATTTAAAGGGGATGAATTGAGTAACCGCTGTGTACAGTCAGTGGCAAAATAGAGAGACTTGGCAACGTTTTTATCCTATCTTTTTTCACTGCCATTATAACGTGGACCTCACTATAGACGAGAACACGAGATTTATTCTATTTTCCGAGACATTTTCAAGACTATATTACGCATAAACAAATCAACTTCATAACCATTGAAACAAACTTTATCGCACCTTTGAAAACACATCGCTTATCATCCCAGAAGCCTCTTGTAAACAAATTGCGTCGTTTCGCTGTGAAAAAACTAATCTAGTCGTTCGTTAATCTTTTTCACAAATAACAATAATTATTACAGTACATCTCGAATGACACATGATGTGACGATGTGCGCAATAGTAATAATTAAGCAACTCTCGAGTACATCTCACAAAGTATACGTCTTAAGAGCAGCTTGTGGTTACAGTTCACTTTAAAATGTCAGTATTTGTTGAATGAAAAGCATGGATGCTGCTAATGAGGAGGATGATGACAGTTTAGATACAGTGAGTCTGTAGTAGGATTCATTTAAAAAGTGTCATTTAAAAAGAAGAAGAAGAAGAAGAAGAAGAAGAAGAAGTAGAAGAAGAAGAAGAAGTAGAAGAAGAAGAAGAAGAAGAAGAAGAAGAAGAAGAAGAAGAAGAAGAAGAAGAAGAAGAAGAAGAAGAAGAAGAAGAAGAAGAAGAAGAAGAAGAAGAAGAAGACAGGAGATGAAGAAGAAGAAGTTGAAGAAGAAGAAGAAGTTGAAGAAGAAGAAGAAGTTGAAGAAGAAGAAGACGAAGAAGAAGAAGAAGAAGAAGAAGAAGAAGAAGAAGAAGAAGAAGAAGAAGAAGAAGAAGAAGAAGAAGAAAAGAAGAAGAAGAAGAAGAAGAAGAAGAAGAAGAAGAAGAAGAAGAAGAAGAAGAAGAAGAAGAAGAAGAAAGAAGAAGAAGAAGAAGAAGAAGAAGAAGAAGAAGAAGAAGAAGAAAAGAAGAAGAAGAAGAAGAAGAAGAAGAAGAAGAAGAAGAAGAAGAATAAGAAGAAGAAGAAGAAGAGAAGAAGAAGAAGAGAAGAAGAAGAAGAAGAAGAAGAAGAAAGAAGAAGAAGAAGAAGAAGAAGAAGAAGAAGAAGAGAAGAAGAAGAAGAAGAAGAAGAAAGAAGAAGAAGAAGAAGAAGAAGAAGAAGAAGAAGAAGAAGAAGAAGAGGGAGATGAAGACAAACCCATGAACAGAAGTGGACAAAAGAGACGGACAGATAGAACGGACGTACAGTAACAGATAGAAGGGCGAAAGGGGAAGAAGAATTGGAGGATTGGAAACAAGAACGAAATAAAAATAGAAGAACGGATCCAGAATATGAAGAGATCAAAAACGAATATAAAGAGGAATAACAAGAATGAGGACAATAGAAGAATACAAAGAAGGAGAACAGCAAGGAATGAATCTGCTAAGAAAACCAAAACCAAGGAGAAGACAAAAAAGGGAAAATAAAAAGAAAGAGACAAGTGAAGAAGACAGGAAACCTAAACAAAGAGAGAAAAATGATACGAAAATTGAAATAAGGAAACAAGAGAACGCAGAGGAGAACAAGAGAATGAGGAAAATGAGGAGCTGGGAGAGATGGAGAGAAAAAGATGATGGGAAAATTATGAAACAAAAATTATGAGAAGAAGAAGAAGAAGAAGAAGAAGAAGAAGAGAGCAAGAAGTAGAAGAATAACGCAGCAGATAGAGTCAAGTGAGTGTGACGCAAAAAAGTCATGTGAGATGTGGAAAAAAAGAAAAAGAAGATTTAGGAGATGAGAGAGTAGTGGAAGAAAAAGTGAAAGAGGAGGTAGAGGAGTGGTGAATGATGAAGAGGAGGTTGTTGTGATGGAGTGAGAGAAGAGGATAGAGTGAGTGAGAGTGATTTTTTTGCTTTCTTCTCTGGTCCCCTATCAGATGCAAGACAAATTCTCGTTTATAGTATCAGAGGCTCAAATTTAACATGCGCAATAGTCTCTCATCTCACTCACACACTCTCTCTCTCTCACTCATACTGACGCTTTCTGTCACCACTTTCCTCTTCATCTTCTTCTTCTTCTTCTTCTTCTTCTTCTTCTTCTTCTTCTTCTTCTTCTTCTTCTTCTTCTTCTTTCCCTTTCTTCTTCTTTTCTTTCTTCTTCTTCCCCCTCTTCTTTTTTTGCTCTTCCCTTATTTTTGTAGCTACAAAAAAGACTCTAGACTCTGGAGCATGTCTAATTTGGCATAGACGGATAGATAAAAATATTGTCCCTGCTCTGAGAGATTGGTCTACTGCAATTAGACAGTTTTGACTGTTTCGTATGTATTGGCAGAGAAAACTTCTATAATTCTGTATTCTGTGGTATTGGGCAAAGATTATTCTTGTTTCTTTCCAGTACAATGTATTTGAAAAATGGATCGAAATATCCATAAGTAGACTGTAGAAAGACATGGAAGAAAGTAGAATGTCATACAGTGTATCTTGAACTTCAGCTTGATCAACAGAATTTTCTTGGATAAATATGATATATTTTTATGTAATACTGGTTCATATGTGGAAGCTAATGCGTGGATGTTGATGATTAGAGACGAGTACATAAACCGTTCTCGGTGGGTTCCGAACCACCATTCCACAGAGCAATTTAATGAGATTGAAATGCTAAGAATTCCATGCAGAATTTTTTCTTAATATATTAAATTCACTCAACTCCTCATGTAATACAAATCGACTCTATTCCATGTTGAATCATGAGTGATTTCACAAAATATGGATAAATTAATGAATAATCACTACTACTAACTCAACACCAATCAAAGCTGGTATCAAGTTCAATCCAAACAGTGAATGTATTTTAGGAACAAGGTTTCAGATTAGAACTCAATAAGTCAATTCAGTATCCACCTAGATTTTATAATATCTAGCAGTATTTACAAGATCTATATAAGTTTTAATGTTATCAACTAAACTCCAATCCTGGTTTGAAACTAATTAAATCCATACAGTATTATTTTAGTCACAACCTATCAGTTTGGAGCTATCAGTAACCTAGTTTTAGGCAGGCTTCATATCGACTTTATATTACGTTTAGCCAACCTTAGCTTGAATCAAATTCAATCCACAGTGTATATTTTAGTAACAAGCTATCAGTTAAAAGTTTTTTTAGAAGTAGGACCTAGTTCTAGCAGAGTATACTCAGATTAGTTATAAAAGATAGTTTATTCTATGGTTCTAGACCGTCTTTGAATCGTTTCTACATCATGTTATGCCATCTTAGCTTGAAACAGATTCAATTATAGTCACAAGCTTTCATTTAAGAAACTGTAAAAGTACCTACTTTTAGGCTGTCTTCATATCGACTCTATATTACCATAGAGAAACAGCGTAAGTAGATATCCCATGGTATAGGAAATTTATGTCGCAACTTTTACTGTTATCTCAAGCCGATTACTGTCGATTATTGTCAATTTTTACTGTTTTGTTGGGGTGAGAGTGTATGAACGGCACAATTTGAGAGACTACCAGCGTCACACAGCTGCATGGGAAAGAACTACGTGAACTATCGGCTTGGGATAACAGTAAAAGTTGCAACATAAACGCCCTATACCATGGGATATCTACTTATGCTATCGTTTCTCTATGATATTACGTTAAACCAACCATATCTTGAAACAAATTCAATCTATTCAGTATATTTTAGTCACAAGCTCCTAGTTTAGAGAAACGGAATACTAAAATCTATGAACTATAATCCTAGTAATATCTATAATCTCTGATTTAGAGTTCTCTAGAAGTAGTCCCTGGTTTTTAGTTCTTAGGCAGTCCTCATATTGACTCTATATCACGTTTAACAAACCTTAGCTTGAAACAAATTTAATGAGTAAAGTATATATTAGTCATAAGCTCTCAGTTTAGAATATTCTAGAAGCAGTACCTAGTTCTAGACAGTCTTTATATCAACTCTATAACGTAAAAAGTGTTAAACCAGCCACAGCTTGAAACAAATTCAATCCATACAGAGTATATTTTAGTCACAAGCTCTCAGTTTAGAGTTCTCTAGAAACAGTACCTAGTTCTAGCAGCCGTGCATAATGACAATAATTGAAGCGCAACGTTTGAGAGGAAGATAAGGGGGACCTCTCTCCCCTCCCCACGTCAAGGGGGGCACAGGGACAATTCAAGGTCATACTCTATTCTATTATCAGTGAGCATCATCGTCATCATCATCATCATCAACATCATCAACGTTGCCCCTCCATTCAAAATTGGCTGCGGCGGATTTGAGAGATTTGAGACACGGTTCGCGCATGCGCTCTCAGCGCGCATTGCTGATTTGGTGGCGACAGGAAGCTCCCCGAAAATGATACGGATGGGGGTGATTTGTTGCAAAGTTTGATACAAAAGGATTTTGCGAGAAATGCTTCATGTAATAGAATTCTCGATAACATAAAAATTGTATGTAAATGAATGGTGTTCTTGAATAAGGATGATAAGGCTTCGATGTCTCCAGATTTTGGGATTGAAAAAGATTGGGAGAGATTTACAATAGTTAGTGTATATGGGATGATGATGATAATAATAAGGGATGATGAAAGGGTCTTAATGACAAGCTATTGGTACTACTGTTTGAAGGGTCACAGCTTGAAACTAGCTCCACTTCAGCTGATGTTTCAAGAAAATTTGAAACACCACTTGAAATTTGAAAGCTCCACTTGAGCTGGTTTATCATGAAAATCGTGTTTCAAGATAATTTTTTAGTGCTTTAAAGCACATCTGAAACATTCAATCGTCATCTATTATCAAGCCTGGAGCTCTTCCGAGGTCTAGGTATCGTGTAATGCTCAGAAATATTGAAAAAATACTTGAAATGTTGTTCAAAAACTAAATGCGAATGAAATTTAATTGAAATAATCACTGATTTCTGTCTCATTCTCATTGATAATGGGATTCACGAGAAACAAGAAAACAAAAGCTCTTGCTTTCAAGTCAACTTGTTTGACATTTGAAACTTGAAGTTTCAATCTCTTGCTTAAAAGTAAACTTTTTACATTGCCTAAATTCTAATCCACATTATTTTATTTTCCTCCACATGTTCCACTCTACCTATTTTCAAAAAAATAACACGAATCTTTGTAACTTTCAAGTTCTGAGCCCTGTCAAACAAAGAAATCTACAAATTGATAATCAACATTCATCCCTACTCATTCCACATTCTTGGCCCAACTCATTTTTCCAGAATACAGAATTTACTCTTCAAAATACAGAATATTGGATCAATTAACATGCAGTTCTCTCAAGAACGTAGGTTAAGTGCTCTATATGAGTAGATTTTATCTGATGAACCTATCCCAAACCTCAAATAACATTCAGTCAATCCTAAATCAATTCACGAGCAGTTCTCTTTAGGTTTCTGCTCTATATGTTTAAGTTTTATCTGATGAACCTTATCCTGAATCTAAAATTGACCCAATATCCCAGTCTCAGTAGCAATCATTAGTTTTACATGAATCGTTTACTATAATACAGTACCAAGAGTATACGATATTTTTATTTTAGTATTAGTATCAAGATTATAGAAGGGATCACTGCAAATTTTGATTGTGAGTACAAGGACCCGATTTTTGTGTACTACTACATTCATACTTTAACTTTGAATAATTGTGTTATTAAACATTGATACAGCCCCCCTCCCGTATCAAATCCTCCTGCAACGCGTATCACATCGAGCATCCTGCCAGCAACTCTCCAAAAGCTGAAACTCGATCCCCGACTTGCCAGAGCGATCTGTCTGCTTTCGTGAAGCGACACGACAACACACTCGCGAGCGTCCTCTCAGCAGTCGCCACTCGGCAACACTGTCCCCCAATTATTGTCTTATCAGTGAACCACTCCTCCATGCCACGTGTATGATCTCTTCATTTTTCGTTTCGGAGTAATAAAAATTATTGTGATATAAGTATAGTTTGCTGTGTGAAAACTACTCAACAATTTTCTACCAGTTTCATTCAAAACAGTGATCGACAAAAAACGTAATAAGCTGGAAGTAACAATCTGCTAACGGAAAATTTGCAAGACTGACGACGAAATTCTGTACGAAACTCATATCAAGGTAAGAATTAAATCGAATATAAATTGGAATTTTTCGAGATTCAAATTTTGTAAAAGGTGATACAGTATTTTTCCTATCAAAATTCTGATATATTATGGGCGTACTCTCGGTTGCAAGTAGGTATGTGTATCAAATTTAACAGTGATCAAATGTCGGTTGAATGCTGAGAGAAAAGATGAGGGAGACAGATAACTTCTTTTAATCAGAGGTTAAATTCAATAGACAAACGTATGTGCAACCGGGTTTTAGTTAGTTGTGTAGTGCTGTTACAGATGGTAGATGTGAGAAGGTTTGATATAATATTCGAATTTTGTCAATTTTGTTGAGATGATTTTGATCGTTTTATTTAAAGGAAGTCTGTGGTTCTCCATATTAGATGAGTTATGTAGTGTTAGCATTACTAGGTGGAAATTTGGGCTGTAGATGAAAAATTCTGTGGATAATCTGAATAATGAGTGAAAATTTGTAAGAAAATGGAACGATGAGTTGAAGATTGATTGAAAGTTTGTGAAAATTCTCACGAGCTTGAAAATAATTTGAAAGAGTGTTTACCGACTTTTCAATGTCAGATTGAGTTCTGGGAAAGAGGTGGAAAATTCGGTGTTTTAACAAAATTATGAATGAGAGTTTGTAAGAATTTCATGAGATGGGTTACAATATTGGAATAATATGTTGTGAATGTGTGAAAATACGACGGTAATCATAGAATCAGGAAAACTTGGGAGATAAGTGAAAATTGTTGAGGAGATTGGAAATGTAGGTTGATTGATTTATTGATGTTTCTATGGTTTCTTATTGTATCATTTTACTATTTTAATGCCTAATTGAGTGTTTATGCTATTAAAATACCTGGTTTCTTATGATATATACTTTTGGGACATCTATTCTAAAATCTATTCACAAAATCCATCCTCTCAATATATGGTATGATATTGAGCTTAGGTCTATCAGTTGGATAGTATAGGTATTTAATTGTTCTGAGTTATTCCTACTGATGAAACTATAAAAAAATCTAAATTTCCAACATTTTCCAGTCTTCTCTCATCCCCTTCCATCAGCTTCCCAGTTTCGTAACAGATGGACACTTTTTACCATAGCAATCCCTCATAAATTTCACTCTAGAACCTTAAAAACCAAAATTAATCTTATCAGTAAAACCACTAATAAAAAGCCAGCTTTTCAATTTATTGTGGTGAAGTCAGAGTTCATTGTTACGAAGGCTATCCTATCATATCTCTGTACTTTTCTTATCAAAATTTAATTATTATTCACTTTTTGTATGACATTATCGTACTTGTTTGTCGTAGTACAGCAAAAATAAGATTCAAAAAAGAAAAATAATATTTTATCACGTAATGAAGTGGAAACTTTAGACTGTTCTTGGTTTTATAAAAAATAGTGGAGGATCGTTAACCAACAAAAAGATCACATCATAGGAGCCATAAAGCAAAAATAAGATTCACAAAAAATTAACACATTATCACGTAATGAAGGAAACTTTAGACTGGTCTTGATTTTATAAAAAATAGTTCGTTAACCAACAAAAATATCACATCATAGGAGCCATAGAACAGCAGTTTTCATATTTATGCATAAATGAGAGAATGAATGCTTATGAGAGCACCAGAATGATATATAATCCCATAATTATTATCACCGCAAATTTCATTGAAGATTTTCATTGAGAATTTCCATCTAGCTGTTTACCCAGTTGTCAATATTTGCAGTAGCAGAAGTATTCGGGGTGAATTACAGCATTTAATTTGGATTTTCGTTTAATAATAGTTAAAGATTTTGTTCATTCAGTCCATGGTTTTCCATAAGAGAACAAATATTACGAATATTATCACTTAGTACAATGAATTAATAATTATTGAAGATTTTGTTTATTTAGTCCACGAATATTATATATATCACGAATATTACTATAATGGCCTACACCATGAATGAGTATTCATACATTACAAAAATGAAAATTCAATGAATCGTCGTTGGATCAGAAATAATTAACATAGCAACCAACAAATTGATGATTCATTAAATTTATCATGCATCAAATTATGGTATGATTATCGACGATTGAAGGCAGCCTCTCATTTCAAAAATCAAACTGTTGTCTCAGAAATATTTTTGTCCCATAGTGGCATTCACCACAATTTGTCAGCATTCCCTATGAATATCATCTATGCTTCTCATTTTACCAATGGTGACAGTTATAGGTGAATTTCATAAACTCTTGTCAACTTTCAAATGATAAACTGACCTTACACGTGAAAATCACATTGAAAATAATAAATTACTTTGTTTTCAACCGTGTTATCTCAGTTTCCTTGATTCTTGACAGTTAATAACAAGTAAATAAGTAATGAATCTTTCAAACATGAGTAAATTCACGACAAATGAAGTGATCTATGATAGAATTAAATTGAAAAAAAGGAAATTGGAATTTAAATGTGGATAATGTTAAAATGTAAATGAGAAATGACACTTTGAAACATGAGTAAATTCACGACAAATTGAGTGATCTATGGTAGAATTAAATTGAAATGAATGAAAATTGGAATTTAAATGTGAATAATGTAAAAATGTAAATGGGTAATGACACTTTCAAACATGAGTAAATTTACGACAAATGACGTGATTTATGGTAGAATTAAATTGAAAAAAATTGAAATTGGAATCTATATTCAACTAATCTAAAGTCTCATAGATTATTGATAATTTACTCTCTCATAATACTCCATGTAGTTTCCCATCCGTAATTTATAATAATTATGAATGAGGATGGAACGTTTGAAAAATACCAATAGTTGACCCTTATAGAGTTATAGTTGAGTCATGATGTCATTATACTTGAATCAATTGAATGTAAGTCTATATTCCATTACCAATTTAGAACTACAGTGATTTTCTAATACAATAATGTCGTCAGACTCTCATCTATTTATACCAATATAAAATTCTCTCATAGCTATTAACTTCTCTTCCCATCTCTCTGTAATCTACCTCTCTCTCCCACCCGCACACTCTCTCACTCCCTCTCACCCACTCACCTCTATCTAAGGTCAAATAGAATCAGCGGATCTATTTATCCAATACTCTATTCTCTTTTTTTGTAACAGAAAACTGATTTCTATCAGGCTCTCATCTATTGACACTGATATCAAACTATCCCACACCCATCAACTCTCTATCTCTCTCTCTCTCTTTCTGGAGGAGAAAATGGAGGAAAATAGAGTTAGTGATAGAGAGTTAGTGGGGAGGATATATTTAATATTCTTTCCGAAGAATAGACATTGATATGTCCAAAGCTCCGCCAATTTATGTAGATGCATAACAGTATAATTTATTATCTATAGTTATTATATTACAAATTGCTTTTTCATATCATATACAGTTCAATAATTATTTTCTTAGTCTATATTATGTAAATTCATCTATAATTTTGCTGTATTGTAAGCTATTGTATATAAATGTATAAGCCAGTATATATATTGTAATCTACATAAATAAAGTACTAAATCAATCAATCAACACTCTCCTCTATCTATGGTCAAATAGAATCAGCGGATCTATTTCATCCAATATTCTATCCTCCTTCTTAGTAACAGAAAACTCTATCAGGTTCTCATCTATTGACACTGATATCAAATTATCCCACACCCGTCAACTACTATCACCATACCTCTCTATCTCTCTTTCACTCTCTCTCTCTCTCACTCACTCACTCATTCAGTCCTCCTTTCTCTCTCACACTCTCACTCCAGTTCGTTAGGGTGTGCGCGCGCAACTTTATTGATTGAATTTTATTTGTTGACGTGGCGAAGTTTGGACCCAGTGAAAGTCACTCTAAACTGTCAGCATTGTTTGAATGGGAAGCATTGATGTAAAGTATGAGGAATGCTGCCAGTTTGAAGTGCATCTCACTATAGAGTCTTACAACACCCTTATCCACCCACTTCTAATTGACGAAAATCTGGAGCCTGTTTCCCTTCTCTGGAAGAGAGCTGGAAGTGGGATGAAAATCTTGGAAAATTCATGGAAAATTATCAGTTAATCAATATTTGCTTCCATTGACTGCACGGAGATGAAGTTGGGACATAGTCGGCCCTCTCAAACTCATAAAATCTCTTTTATACCTCCTAGAACTAGTAGTTCTGTGAACAGTAGACCTCACGCAGTATTCTCATCCACAAGTACCTGATTGAAACTATAGACCTTATGGAAATACAGAACTAGTAGTTCTGTTAACAGTAGACCTCACGCAGTATTCTCATCCACAAGTACCTGATTGAAACTATAGACCTTATGGAAATACAGCAATAGACTGGCTTCTCCACACATCTGTGTAATCACTTGGCAGCTGATTTATGATGAATGATTCTATAGTCTGATTTTTACTCTAATATTGGCGTATGAAGGAGGCTCCTTTTTCCTTTTATATTATCCTTGAAATGCAAAGTTTCCAAAAATCTTGCATATACGTTGACGCGCAATTAAATACCTGTCAAATTTCATGAAAATCTTTTACTGCGTTTCACCGTAAATGCGCAACATATAAACATATAAACATTTAAACATTCAAACATTAAGAGAAATGCCAAACCGTCGACTTAAATCTTAGACCTCACTTCGCTCGGTCAATAAAACAACAGCTGTTTTAGGAGTAAGTTTGAGTTTCTTTTAAAGTTTTAAAATTTTCAATTAATGATACAGTATTTTTCAGTCATCAGTGATGATTTAGTAAAGTATTCTTATTTTATTTGGTTTCAAACTTTTCTTAATTCTAAATTCCCAGTTAATATATATCTTGATCTCAAAATAAGACAAAAATCATGAAGTATAAACATAACTTATTTTTGGACAATTTCTATCTAAATTTGGGAAAGGAACAGTTTTGGGCTTCAGCCTGTTGCTCCTTCCTCAATCATCCATAATTGACAATTATTATATTATTTGATGTATCAATATTTAAATAAAAAAATAAATAAATAGAATAATCTAAAACCTGCAGAACCAACAAAACCTGCAAATCTAGGATCCAGAAGAATCTTATTTGATCTAATATATTGAAGAAGAGAGTCAACCTCAACTATAGAGAGATTCACCTTAAACCGTCATAATTGGAAGGGAAGCTTTATTGAAATTAAATTAAACTAAACTAAACTAAGCATTAATGTTTTTTTAAGGAATGCCTGCTGTTGACAGTGATTCTTACTAGAAAACATAAGGAATGCTTAGTGCCGGTTGCACAAAAGCCGGTTAAATTTCAATCATGATTAATTTCACGAGAACCAATCAGAGAAGCCGTATTTTCAAAAAGGTCTTCTCTGATTGGTTCTCATGAAAATCACGATTAAAATTTAACTGACTTTTGTGCAACCGGGCCTTACTCTTTGAAGTGAATCTTTCTAGAAGTACAATATTTAAAAACACGAATTTGGAGGTTACCTCAATGAAAAATACTGTATAACTTAACACTCCGAAAATGGAACAATAGATATTTTTCTCCCATTGTACTATTTGAACTTGATTCAATGAATATATATATTATGGAGTAAACAATGACTTCGAGGTAAGAATATAGGCTCACATTATTCTTAAACAATTGCTTGTTTTAGTATTACGTGTGAAGCTTCTGAAATAAATACTCTCGCTTTCAATCTTAGCTCCGTATTTCCTTGATAAAGACATTGAAATGTGAGTGGATCACATGATTGCCTATCTTATCAAATCATCTTATCATTTATCATTGAATCGTCCAAGATGAAAATTTAGATGAGAACTATAGAAGCCTGTTTCATCTTTCCTATAAGGAACAATAACATAGGGGAAAGAATTGGAGAATGAAATGATCTTGGAAAGTCTGTGAGGATAAGAAATTTATGACATGCTCAGTAAAATAAGTGATGAAATATGAATAATAATCAATTATTATTTAATGAAAATCCCAATTAAATGCTGTAAATCATCCCGAAGACTTCTGCTATTGCAAATATTGATTTATTCTTGCTATTATGTCTTCGGGGTGATTCACAGCATCTAATTTGGATTTTCATTCAATTTATTCCCTTTTATTCCTTTTATTCCAATTTATTCCCTTCTACATAATAATTTATAATATTCAGTCATATTGAAGACAGTATAAAATCTAGAAAATATCACCAAAATATTTAGGGAGTAAAATTGACGATAGTATGAAAAGGTGTGACTGTACTCGTAATCCATTGAAAACCTTAAAAGAGCCTCAAACCTCACAAGGTGTCACATCAAAGCTCAACACAGCGATGTTTTGTTGCAAATACCTCTGAATCGTTTTCTGAATATAAATTTTCCTGAGAGAAAATTGAAAAACGTCCAATAGAGACCATCAAAGGCATTATTGAATTAATCCGTGGTTTTCCTTTATGAAGTTACTTCCAAAAAAAGTAATCAACTAACTCTCTCAATGAAACACGTCACAATGTTTTTCAAAAATACCTCTCAAAAATGCTCACTTTCCCGTTAACAAATTGAGTGAATCTAGGTCAGTGAAGGGCATCAAAGAGTTTTGAGTTGCGGAGATGTGGTGGGGGGGATTTGGGGGTTAAATGTGGGGGGTTGGGGGGGAAGAGGAGGATGAGGAGGAGCTGCTGAAATCAATAATCACTCTCTTCCTACCACAGGAGCTATAAATAGCTGCAATTGATTTCGTGCATATAACAAGGAAGAGCACTGTACCTATTCCTGTATTTGCCACCATCAATTTTATTGCCTAAATATTCCGTGGATATTTTCTGGATTTGATTTTAATTGACTCCATGATATTTTTTATTGTCTAAATATTTCATGGATATTTTCTAGATCTCAGTTTCATCAACTCCATGACATTGAGATACATTTTTAGAAAAAACAGATGCAGATAGCATGTAAACTATGACATGGGGTCACTTTCTCCAAAACAAGTTTGACTCAATATTGTTTCTGACTCAATATTCATTATGACAATGTTCAACTGTTCATTGTATTACATATATGATTAACTGTACTGAATAAATTTATATCTTATCTTATATTTCTAGTTTAGACCATCAGCTCACTCAATTGAAACAGATTATAATGAATGCAACCAAACATTGATTAAACTGTTTTATTAGTTGAATCAACCTTGGAGAAAGCGATAATTAGAATTCTATCGAAGAAGTTCTGTATTATTTCAATAGAATTTTTCATACGGTTTCATACCGTATTTCATATTTCTTCATTTTGTTTTTCATACTGTATCCCAATCAGCGTTTACCATGCAAGAGCTCTAATCTACCAGCCCCATTCTCCATCACATAAGCTATAGTACAGCAACTTAATTATACTTCAATATAAACAATAACAATATAAACAATACATTCACAATTGAGAATCATATTGTATGTAACAATGTTTAAATAAATAAATACTTTTACATGATTTTTGAAACCTTGTGGTAATTGTTTACGTAGCAAATTGAAGTCTTATCCTTATATTAAGCGAGCAATTTCTGTATTTTTATATCTGGTTATTTATATCTGGATATCTACGTTCAACGGTTCTCGAAAACGGCTCTAACAATTTTCACGAAATGTGGAACATAGTAGGTTTATGATATAAAAATTCGATTGCACTAGTTCTCATCCTTGGAAAAACTCGCTGAACGACATTAAAAGGATAATTCATCTTTGGCTGAAAAAGCAGTGGATAGTAAAAACGTGAGTGAGTATGTGAAAAATGAAAATATCGCATCCCCGAAATTCATACGATGACATATTGCCCGCTGT
Source organism: Nilaparvata lugens (assembly GCF_014356525.2). NCBI lineage: Eukaryota > Metazoa > Arthropoda > Insecta > Hemiptera > Delphacidae > Nilaparvata > Nilaparvata lugens. The sequence continues at coordinate 36,956,978 of NC_052513.1, read as the reverse complement.
GAAATATAAACACGATCATTTCAGAGAATTGTGTTCTGTTTATCAATAAATAAAAATAAAGAGCGAAGCTCGGTGCCCCGATATTATAAGTAAAGTGTCTCATCATTTATATAGAAATAGAGTAATATTTCATTTAATCATAGACAATAGATACAATGCAGGTTAAAATCAACAGGCATTCGCCCAAAACTGCTTTAAACCTTAATTTGGAATACACGGTCTAGAGGTTATGTAATAATAACTTAATTCACACACTATTTTGAGTCCAAAAAATGTATGTACTACAATAATTTTGGATTTATCAGATTAATCAATTTCAAAATACAAATCCAAACCAAAATCTTCCTTCACAATCACAAAAAATATTTAAAATTTCACTTAAATCCACAAATTATACTCATGTTGAAATTATTAAAATTATTCATAGCATGAATGTTATCTTTGGTCATCACAAGCATATAAATTCATAATCCATACCAGAATTATGCTGTATTTCAACTTGAATGTGTTATGAAATTACGATATTACAGTCTTGTTATACTGCAGGCTGTGGGTTCAAAATGTTTGTGAGCATGTTTACACTTTCTTGAACATAATATGGAATAGAATATTGTCACACTTATGACAACAATCGACTAGGAAGGAATAAATTTGAACATTTGCTGAGAAAAAATACATTTATCGAGAACTTTCATGCAAAGATAAGATAGAAAAGAATTAGGGCAAGAAGCAGCAGACATAGAGTGAATTAGTGGGAGTGGAAGAGAAAGAGTGAATGAGATATCAAAAAAGAGACATAAAGGGAGTAAGTGGGAGTGGAAGAGATGAAGAGATGAAGAGAGAGAACGAGGTATCAAAAAAGATACATAATGAGACATTAAGAGAGTAAGTGGGAGTGGAAGAGGAAGAGAGAGAATGAGATATCAAAAGAGAGACATAATGAGACATAAAGAGGGTAAGTGGGAGTGAAAGAGATGAAGAGATAAAGAGAGAGAACGAGGTTTCAAAAAAGAGACATAATGAGACATAGAGAGAGTAAGTGGGAGTGGAATAGGAAGAGAGAGAGAGAGAGAGAGAGAATGAGATATCAAAACAGACTATGTTGATTGAATATTCATCATCTATTTAAGTTCTATTAGTATGCGCCACAACGTCTGAATCTAGATGGACGAATTATGCTATTGGGAGTAGCATTCTATAGTCAGCTCTGTACCATTGTACAGTATACACTACAGCAGTATAGCAAGTTTTAGCTTGCTAGCTTCAACACACTATTCACTGGTCTAGTAATCCTATACTATTAAACGAGCAATTTCTGTTTATATGTTTGTATTTCACCGGATCCCAAATACGGCTCTAACAATTATCACGAAATTCAGAACATAGTAGGTTTATAATATAAAAATTCGATTGCACTAGGTCTCATACCTGGGATAACTCGCTGAAGGACATTAAAAGGATAATTATTATTCATCCTTGGAAAAACAGCTGATAATAATTATTTTGCGTCAGTTGATGATGGAAGTGAGTGAGCGAGTTCATGTGTGGGGGACTGTGTCAAAATTATGACTCAGCTGTTGAAATTTGTAATCATTCAATCAGGTACCTAGTGCCAGTTACAAACAAAAACCGGGCTATTCCTGATTAATTCCAGTAGATCCATCTTTTTGAAATGGTCTTCTCTAATTTGGTACGTGAAATTAATTAGGATTAAAATTTAACCGACTTTTGTGCAACCGGGCCTTTGTGAGGGGAATGTTTGCATTCCTCTGGGAATTAATCTCAATTTACTGTGATTAGATAGAACATTCCTGTATGAACTATGAATGTTATTATAATTTCTTCTTTCGTGATAAATTTTTTATACTTTTGTAGTCCAGAGTGAAGCTTGGTCCCTGATATTATAGTTTATAATAGTATGTTTAGTCTATAGTACAGTATAGTTTAATATTATTTTTATTCAAAACTTTATTTATTCTTCATTGACTGATACAATAAGTAGGCTACATCATCAAAATGATTGGGAGAGAAAAATAAGGTAAACTTGTGCTACTCCTCTCCCAAATTCAAATAAGTCGAATTAAAAAATAACCCAAAAATAAATCAACAATAAAATGTATCTACTTTTTGTTAGCAATAGAAAAATAACTCCCAGCAACCACTTGTTGGTTTTCAAATTCACTAGAGACATTTCATTGCCGTTTGCACAGTGTCAGTTCAAACTATAACTCATTGAATTGAATGTTTATCTAGTATCATTCGTTATAATGTGGCTCACTCCAAGCTTAAGCCTCTAGCTGATTGAATTTAGTTCAAGCTTCGACTGTGCAAACGGCCGATAGTGATTGAACTCCACTTAACATGAAACTTACGTCGCCTATTGTTGACGTTGTTAGTGCTGCCACCTACCGTCTAGACACTAACTACCACGTCAGACAGCGTTGACCAATCACTGGCGAGTACATTCTAGTACACTCCCACCACACACTGTTATTGGCTAACGTCATGAATAATAATGGCGTCGTTTCAGAACCTAGGTCAATAGAGTCTTTATACAGAGTATTTTTAAAAAAAATATAGAGTCGGAAAAAATAGAGGTTAACACTTTGCACAGAGATGTTGTGGAATTTTTCCATATTAAATCTACCACTGATGATGATGCCAAGTGCATCGAAACTAGTTTGGACTCAAATAAAAACTTTGTGGAATTGACAACATCTTTTTATTTCACCTTGAAAAATAGAGGGTCGAAACTAGTCGTTGGAATATTTCAAAGTTTTTAATAATAAAGGGTACCACAAGCTTTTTATATTGTTTTTATTAGAGAGTATTTTTTATTTATTCACAATTATTATCACAAGAACGTCAAAATTTGAGTTTCACTCAAATGACAGGAGACATGTCCGTATAATCTGTTAATAAATTATTCCTATAGCTATCCTATAACTATTGTAGCTAAGAATATAATCTATTCCAGCTTTCTCAGTGGTTTGAATCTCTCATACAATAAATCAAGATGCTAGAACTTTGGTAGTTGGAACATCGAGCTCTTCCATTGGTCTATACCTCTCATAAAATATATGATGATACATACATAATTATTATATTACCAGATCCATCAATTCCATGCTTTTTTGATATCATTGATGATAAACCAAAACTGGATTCATGTTACTGTGATGAATTTTGATAAGGACAGCAAAAAATTCTAGCCTGTTCGCTAGAGTCTGTTGATTTTCAACTGTGATCGAGCACTACCTCCGTTTACGGAGGTAGTGAATCAAGTGCTGATGATTAAATACGTTTCCATGGCATTTAACCGAGATTCAACCACAGTTAAAATTTGACAGACGTTTTTGCAATATTCTAATCTATGTTTTACAATAACATTAGAAAATCAATAGTTGACCGAGCGATGTGAGGTCTAAGATTCAAGTCGACGGTTTGGCATTTCTCTTATAATGTTTATGTTTAAATGTTTATATGTTTTTATGTTGCGCATTTACGGCGAAACTCTGTAATAGATTCTCATGAAATTTGACAGGTATGTTCCTTTTTAAATTGCGCGTCGACGTATATACAAGGTTTTTGGAAATTTTGCATTTCAAGGATAAAGGAAAAAGGAGCCTCCTTCATACGCCAATATTACGGTAAAAATCAGACTATAGGATTATTCATCATAAATCAGCTGTCTAGTGGACTATAATACTACCCGCTCAAAAACATCGAACATCTTGAAAATGTATCCTTCCATTAATGTTAGTGGACAGTTGACTATAATACTACCCGCTCCAAAACATCGAACATCTCGAAAATTGTATCTTTCCATCAACGTTGTAGACAGTTGCAGCCAGACCTGATAACAGCGCTCACACTCACATTCCGGGACGACACGTCACGGTACGATATAGGACAGAAAGCTCTATGTTTATTTAGGATTTTTTCTAGACATTTTTAATTGATAAATTATTTATTAATTTTTGAGAAAACATAACAACAGGTCAATGTAACTCACTGAGCGCGAGGTTTACTGTTCACAGAACTACTAGTTATGATAGAATTAAAGAAAATCTGAAGTTGCAGTTCCTTTTGAAAGTTTAGAAGACTATAATAGAATTACAATTCAATATATCTACGTGTAAAATAAGACCTTTTTACCGCTTTTAATTATCCAATACTAAAAGAGAAAGTCTTTCGAATAGCATTGATGGGGGTATTGAATGATTGAACACACAATTTGTTCGTTTAAGGCTCTGAGCTACTAGAAACTAGAAAGAGGAACTGCGTTTTAAAGCAGTGGAGGCTAAAAGTAGTCCTACAATGCAACTGGGTTAGCGGGCCTTTCATACTTTATTCAAAGCTATTGACTGAGAGGAGAACGGGGTAATTGACTATAGAATGCCGGCTTCCTAGCAGCTGCATGTTGACTCTCGACTGCTTGACTAATAGCGGATCAATGCTCAACTATCCATTGATTAAATCAATCAATATTGATGTAACTTGATCAACCTCATCGATATTAATCAATATTGAAGTAGTGCCATAGGGTAGTCAGTGTCATCAAGATCAATTCAGAGTTTAGATTCAAAAGCATAAGATTGCAAAGTTCAAATGAATTTGATTTGAAATGGAAACTCTAAAATCAATATTTATTTATTTATTCATTTATTGTATAAAATACTATAATAATACAATTATGACATTGGAGGAAAAACTAGGCTGAGCCTGTACTCTCCAAAAATTTTGATAAAATGTTAATGTTGTCCAAAAGATAAGGTTATGTTATCTCACACTGCTACGTCACTTGATTTTCGGTCCAGGAATGATGAATAAAAATATTCAAACAATATTCAAGTAATAATTTTGATAAATCAATCCCATAAATAATCAATATTGATTCAAAAGCATAAGATTGCAAAGTTCAAATATAATATTTCAATGAATTTGGTTTGAAATGGAAACTCTAAATCAATATTCAGGTAATAATTTGATTAATCAATATTGAAGTAGTGTCAGTGGGTACTCAGTGTTATCGAGACCATTTTAGAATATTCATGTTCAGTTGGATTTCATTCATATTCAAGTCTTCCAGTATTTAATTATCTCTCATTAATATTCAATGGAGTTAATCAATACGGCAATAGTGATGTCACCAGTAATTTATGCTTGCACTGTTCAATATGCAATTTTGAAGGATTGAATATGACTTTTTGTGTAGTTGAGAAGTTGATATTCTGGTAATTATCCATATTAAATAAAAAGACTATTGGATACTGTGGTTTTTGACAGTAAATTTCTTAGTCTTTTTATTTAATATGATTGAAATGAATCTTAATTTCTTTGAACCTGAATCACAAGCTCTTTTGAAAACGTTGTAAACGAAGCCCCCGTTGATGAACATATCACAAGTTTATAGTGATGTTCACGTTATAATGGCAGTGGAGGAAGATAGGAGAAGAGCATCGCCGATTCTCTGGCTTGTCACTGCCTTTGCTGGTACCGATATATCTGTTATAATATTAACTGTTCATTCTTGTTTAAATAGTCAATCATATTTTATACGTCAAGAAAATATAATTCTCAATGATTAAATAATGAATTTCCACTATTGAGATTAAATATTTTGTTGATTTATTATAAGTTGTTGGTTATCCATCTTGTTTTTACTGGAATTGTTACTATTGTATTCTTATATAGATTTTAAGTGAAAGAACACTCACATTGTTTGGTGTGGCGACGACCGTTTCGTGCTGGTGTCGCACATTCTCAAGCCAAACAGAAACTAAAGTATTTAAGGTTGAATACTTTCGATTCCTTTCATCAGTAATTCCTAATAAAAGGAATGACTCTGAGTGCTATAGTGAGGTCCACGTTTAATGGCAGTGTTTGATAAGCGATGGTATTGCTATCCTTGTCTATCATCAACAAGCGGATAGCGCTATCTCTTTCTCGCTTTGCTCTGTTGCCAGATCGTCTTTTAATAATATAGAATTAATGATAATCAACAAAATATTTCATCTAATTATGAAAATTCATTATGAAATTATTGAAAAAATAATTTCTTGGCCTAATGAAATATAATTGATTATTTTAAACGAGAATGAACAGTTAATATAACATCAATAAACCTGTATCAGCTACCGTATATAGAAGGCAGATGGAATTAAATAGAGAATGCATTTATTCAATGCTAATTAATATTAATTATTATTTACGAAAATCCTAAATGAATGCTGAAAATCACCCGAGGACTTCTGCTACTGCAGACATTGACAACAGGGTTAACAGCGAGAAGGACATTCGATGAGAACTACTATCCAAAATTATTTGCCAGCCCGGGAATCGAACCCGGTACCTCCCAATTGCTAGTCAGTAATGCTTACCCTTACACCCAAACTGAAATCTCTGGATAGCAGCGCTGTCCCTGGCCAACCAGGGCTGTTAACCCTGTTGTCAATGTCTGCAGTAGCAGAAGTCCTCGGGGTGATTTTCAGCATTTATTTAGGATTTTCGTTAAATAATAATTGTATATAGAAGGCATTGACAAGACAGAAGGTTCGGCAACATTGTCTCCTATCTTTCTTCACCGCCGTTATAACGTGGACCTCACTAGAGGCAACCAGAGCGTGCGTGGCAAAGGTAGTTCTTAGCTAACATATACTATTATGACGACTATAATATTATACAGTCCTAAGAACCAAATCAAATTACGATACTCTTCCATTCCAGTTTTTATTAGAAGTCATCATTATTAAACAACAGATTTAAACGAGTTTTTTAATGGGGAATTGTACTTTTGAATGCCCATTAAAACTGCATTGATTAAGTTATACAATAGCAGAAAAAAAGGTGAAGAACGTTGCAGTTGAAAAACAAGATTGGCGCAGCTGAATTTTAATTGGCGAATCGGCGGGCGCAATGAAGAAGAGAATGAGAGAAGAAGAAGAAGAAGAAGAAGAAGAAGAAGAAGAAGAAGAAGAAGACAGAGAAGAAGAAGAAGAAGAAGAAGACGACAGTAGAAGAAGAAGAAGAAGAAGAAGAAGCAGAAGAAGAAGAGAGAAGACGAAGAAGAAGAAGAAGAAGAGAAAAGAAGAAGAAGAAGAAGAGAAGAAGAAGAGAAGAAGAAGAGAAGAAGAAGAGAAGAAGAAGAAGAAGAAGAAGAAGAAGAAGAAGAGAAGAAGAAGAAGAGAGAAGAAGAAGAAGAGAGAAGAAGAAGAAGAAGAAGAGAAGAAGAAGAAGAAAAGAAGAAGAAGAAAGAAGAAGAAGAAAACAGCAGAAGAAGAAGAAGAAGAGAAGAAGAAGAAGAAGAAGAAAAAGAAAAAGAAGAAGAAGAAGAAGAAAAGAAGAAGAAGAAAAGAAGAAGTAGAAGAAAAGCGACAGAAAAAAAGAGAAAACAGTGACAAAGAAAAAAGAGAGAGCGAGAGAAAAAGATCAAAAGTTGAACTTGACCTTGATTTCTCTTTGAAAGCCAAGTGAGTACTGTTGTACTGAAGTAGCAAAGTTTAAGCTCTGCATTTATGCAATTTGCTTTTGCATACAAATGGAAAGACCTGACTAAAGTCAGTTTCACTTCATTCTGTCAGCACCTTTTTCAATGGGAAGCAATTGATGTTATGTATGATAAATACTGACAGTAAGTTCGTAGAGATTCTCATTTGAACTCCTTTTTTGGGAGTGTTGTAAGCCTTGGCTTACGTTCAAATTTGTCAATTGTTTTATCACGTACAATGCATAAAGCTAATATGCATTACGTGACAGGACCTTGTATCATTACGTGAGTTTTTCACCTGAAAATGAGAGTTGCTTGTTGAAATTTCACCAATTTGGTGTAAAACACAAGTTTTTGAGAATATTCATTGAAGTTATCCTTATGAACATTTAATATAAAGTTGTATTTTTTCTTCTATATTATTTTGTGTGAAGTGCGGTTTTGTGCCTGTCGCATCCACATTGATGTACTATACATTATATTTTTTCCAATAAATTAAAATTGGAATTGAATTATTCTGTATTATCCAAAGAAGTTCTGTAAGAAAATTCCTTTGAGAATAGCTATTTATGTATTAAGAGCGTAATGCGCGACTTTATCGCTCGCGCAAAACAGTTATCACGCGACGCGAAGCGGAGCGTGATAATTTTGCAAGAGCGATAAAGAAGAATTACGCGCGAATTACATACAAATTTTTTTCTACAACTGCCCAAACCTGTTAAATTACTTATATCGGCGGAGTTACAATTACCGACTTTTTAGGTTAAGATCTGACTTTTTGGCGAGCTGCTTACAATCAGCTGATTAGGGAGCGTAAAGAAACTCTTCTGCGCATGCGTGAATGATTTGGGAGCGTAAAGTAAATCTACTGTGCATGCGCGGATGGTTAGCGAGCGAAAAAGTAGATTCTCCTCAGAAATAAGCTGTTTTACGAGGAGAATTGAGTGTGTAAATTCTTTCTTTACGCACAGTTGTAGAAAATAGTTATTTGTGCAACTAGTGCGCAAAGTGACAGTTTGCTGCATCGAAAGAAACGTTTACGCCCGAGCCGCGAGGCGAGGGCGGAATGGTTTCTTGAGTGCAGCAAACGAACTTTGCGCACGTATTTCACATTAAATTTTTCCTACAGTTACCATTGAATATGAAAAGTGGGTAATTATGGGTAAAATTGCCTGAATAATGTAGTAGTGTTTGAATGGCGGGGGGCAGCTGTGTGGTGTGTGCTGTGGTGGCACTGTGCTGTCGTTGTCCTTGGCTATAATATCTACTTAATAATTAGCGCGTTGTGCTTCGTTGCACCTCTGCTCACTATAGCAGCCACAGCAGTCACTGTTACCAACTTAATTTTGATTTTGCTGCACTGGAGCACCATATAACCTACTAACTATTTTGCGTTGTCATGCTGCAAATCTGGAGTACGCAAAGTACTCACTTTGCGCACTAGTGCGGAAAAGTGATTCTTTGCAGCCTGCAATCAGTGCACAAATGGTCACTTTTCAGGGTATCTGTAGGAAAAATCTGTTTTTCGCTGCTCCCTACCTATTTTCTGAACTTATGAACTATCCGTGTTTATTCATTTATCAGTCTACACATCACATTATTGGAAAAAACCAGGCGCTAGCCCAAAAATTCTCTTCCTGGAATGTTGATTTGAAGCTATTTCAATATCAATTTAAGTTCAAAAATTACTAGAAACAGTAGATATCAAGCGTACTTTGAAGTAAATATATAGCTTTCCCTATTACAAAATAGCCTACTCCAATTCTCCTTCAAATGTACTCGATTGATGTTCGATGTGTGATATTTATTTCGACTTTTCAATCAATTTGCCACGTCCATCATACTAAGGCTGTGCAAAGGCTAAAAATAAACTTTCTACTGGTGATATTTTTCATAGTTTTTCGATTTGTATATCATCAAGCTATCAAAATGAAAAAGTTTTCTCAGGAAAACATTCTTTTTCCGATCAATCCTTTTTGAGATATGAGCTCCTAAAGTTCAAATATTTTGGACAGAACATTTAAAATTCGGTAAGAGATAAATCCATAAGATTTAGTGGATAGATTCTACATGGTATTGATGATTGAATAAAACAAAAATTACCTGAAAATATCAATTTTTGATAAAGTTATTGAATTTATCAAGAATAACTTTTTTTTGGGTTATTTTTGGTCATTTTTAGTGAATTGAATAACTTTTTCAAAAATTGATATTTTCAAAACATTTTTGTTTTATTGAATCATCAATACCATGAAGAAATGATCTTCTAAATCTCATGGAATTATTTTCTACCGTATTTGAATTGTTCTGTCCTAAAAATTTGAACGTTAGGCGCTCATATTTAAAAAAGTAATGATCGAAAAAAAATGTTTTCCTAAGAAAACTTTTTCATTTTTAAAGCTTGATGATATACAAATCGAAAAACTTTGAAAAATATCACCAGTAGAAAGTTTATTTTTAGTCTTTGCACAGCCTTAACCGATCCAATCATTTATCTCCTCATTATCTAAACACAAGATAATATAAAACTTATTTTAGTTATAATTTTTTTCGGGGGGTAACTATTTTTTTTAACTTTCTCCTCAAAAGTTATAGTTATAGTATTATAAGAAAAAATATGATAATAGTGCAAAAATTTGTGTGAGCACTTCATAATATACCGCAAAATATTGAAAGAGATATCAAAGAACTCGTAACTATAAACTTGTTACCATACTATATCGCGATATAACTTGTTTTTAGCACATTCTATCAACTTCACAGCATAACTGAATTCTCTGAAGAACAGCCTATCTGAAGTCTGAAACATATGGCAATGTAAAACTCTTCTCTCAATAGTTTCAAATATTATTACAAGATTTAATTCAATAAATTGAAAAAAAAATAGATGTTTCAAGTACAGAACTGTTAATATTTCATTTCAAATTTGAGTAATGGTCCTTGCAAAAATTTCAGCTCTCGGTAGGATTCACCTCAAACTGGCAGCTTTCCTCATAAAAAACATTAACTTTTCCATTCAATTAATGCTGACTGTATGAAGTGAAATTCACGGTGCACTGATCATCAAAACACCTTATCACTACTTCTTGGAGGCGTCTACAGTGACATTCATAGTATCTTGTCAGTATTGGATAAATGGGAAGCCCTCGTGTTATTTGTGTGAGGAAAGCTGACAGTTTTGAGTGAATCTCACTGTAGTCTAAAAATGCACATTGGCTAGTAGCCCAATGTTTTCAGAGTGGCGACAAAAAATGCAAAAAACATTTGGCTAGTCTGTCATTTGATAAAAATGTCACACCAGATTTGAAAGCTTGGCAAAATATCTTACTGCATAGCTAGCGATTGGTAGAGGTAGACAGAGAAGAAAGGAGGAGGAGGAGGAGGAGGAGAAGGAGGAGGAGGAGGAGGAGGAGGAGGAGGAGGAGGAGGAGGAGAAAGAGAAGAAGAGGGCGAAGAAGAAGAAGAAGAAGAAGAAGAAGAAGAAGAAGAAGAAAAAGAATACTATATGAATTGCAAATAATAAAATGATACAGAATGAAAAAGGTCAAAAAGCTATCAAGAAAACAGATGAAAAGCAACTCATCTCGTAAAATATAGACGAAACTGTACAGGATGACTGGAAGTAGCATATAAGTTACTTGTAGAATACATTAAAACAGAGTGAAATAAATTGAATGAAATGAAGATACGAAGGATACGTCGTAGAGAAACCTGACTCTTAAGTATCGTCAGATGATACATGAAAGAGTCCCACAGTCACAATGAAAGAAAGAAGGATAGTTGTTGGGATGAATATAAATAATAAGGAGAAAAAATAACAAGGAGAAGAAGAAGAAGAAGAAGAAGAAGAAGACAGCAGAAGAAGAAGAAGAAAAAGAATATAAAGTTCTGGTTTGACCTAGATACCGCGATTGAAAGAAAAAGTGATTCATTCTCTAAGCTGAATGATAGATCTGAAGATGATACATGAGATGATTTCGAACTACCACTCATACACACACTCACACAAACTAGATAAGAGAATAGAGTAGAAGAAGATGGAGAAGAAAAAGGGGGAGAAGAAGATATAGAAGTAAATACAGTTTTGGGTTTGATCCATATATATTTTGGGGATGATTGTAAGAAAGAGTGATTCTCTTACGAAGCACATAAATCAAATGATGTGGAAGAACCATACAAGATCGGGATGGGAGAAAGGATAACAGGAGGAAGAAGAAGTAGAAGAAGAAGAAGAACATTATTAAGTTGAAGATACAAGAACATACATTAAGTTGTTCTTATTTGACCCAGAAATTGAAAGAAAGAGTGATTCTCTCCCGAAGTAGATAGGTCAGATGATCTGGAAAAGCCCCACAAGATCTGAGTAGAAAAAGAAGAAGAAGACGAAGAAGAAGAAGAAGAAGGAGACAAAGAAGAAAATTGAGAAAAAGAGTTGGAAGAAGTAGTAAAATAGCTGATGACACAGATCAAAATACTGAATTGATACAAGATGCAGAGATACATCAGATAGAGAACTAAATAAAATGAGAATCTAATCTAAAATCAGGAGAAAGAAGAAGTGGAAGATGAAAGATAATACGGTGGATGAGATGAAGGAGGAGAAGAAGAAGAAGTAGAAGATGAAGTAGTAGTAGTAGAGCTAATGATGTACATTAAAATATTGAACTGGCACAAGATACAGACATTATCTTCCCATATCAGCTGAAGATACAGGAGGTGGAAGAATTAAGTACAATCAGAATCGTATCTACAATCACAATAGAACAAAGGAGAAGAAGAAGAAGAAGAAGAAGAAGAAGAAGAAGAAGAAGAAGAAGGAGAAGAAGAAGAAAAAGAAGAAAAAGAAGAAAAAGAAGAAAAATAAAAAAGAAGAAAAAGAAGAAGAAAAAAAAGAAAGAAGAAAAAGGAAAAAAGAAGAAGAAGAAGCCCATCTGTAGCTCTGGTTTGACCTAGATATTTGGGTGTCTATAGTGTCAACACATCGCTGGAAGATACGGGCTTCAACACACAATGAGGAAAGGCCTACTTTCATTGCCTCCCCCCCATTCCAACTCCCTCTCCCACCCTTTTATTGCTTTTCCAGATGACAAATGGCCACTGTGCGTGAGGGGGAGGGACTGTTACGACCCTTAAACCCCTTCCAATTCCCCTCAAACCCTTAAGCCCTCAAACCCTCCTCACGCACGTGCGTGACCCATTTTCATGGCTCCAGGCCTCCTGACCTGGTTTTTCAGGGGAAGAGAGTGAAAGTTGTGTCTGAAGGGGAGAGGGAATTCAGCCCTGACAACCCAAATTTGTTCCCTGTGACCTACTTTCGGGGCCTGTGCGTGACCTAAATCTGTTGAACGCAAACTACGCACTTTCTATTTCCATCTCACTCAGAGTTCCCAGAATAGGATGGGTTCTCTCTTCCAAGATTCTGGTTATATCCTGAGATACGATTATGGTTTCTTAGAATTGGATGGATTCACAAGCATTCTGCTATTCTTTTATATTCTCTGGCTGGATAATCTCTATCTCTGAATACAAAAGGCTGTACTTGACTTGACTTTAAAAAAGTCAGGAGTTAACGTACAGTAGCTTTTTCCTCCACCTCCTGTCTAAAGTGCTTACTTTACTCCCTGGAACATAATACTAAAGTGTCACTTTTTCTCTCTCGGTACTAAAAAACAGAAAAACTCCCTAGAGCGTAAAACGTACATTTGAAATAGGTTGGAAGGTCTGAGCTCAGATGAGGAAGCATATAGAGTAGTCATTAAACCAACTAAATTTAATACCTCAACAAGACATTTCATCAACATAATTATGTTTGTATGCTAAAATTATTACAAACTTCATATCTCTATACTGAAAAAAATGTATAATTTCTTCATTCCATGTTATTCAAAATACCAGCCAACGAATAATCCTCATTAACTAATCAAATTTAGAACGGGAACTTCATCATAGCTGTAGTTGTGACAGCCATTGTTGTTACAACTTTTTCTGATAGATAGCGCTGTCGGCGGAGAACTGTGATTACAAGCCAGCTGTTTCTGTTTACTTTTTAGATTATAAACACATTGTTTGGTCACGTACGTTTTTAAAAATTATTTTATTTGAAGTTTTTATAAGAATGTAGGTGGAAGAAAAATGTTGTGTATATTATCATGAGTGAAAAATTGTTTTCCTCCCTCAGGAAAATTGTTGCCCTCGGCTTCGCCTCGCCCTTCTTCCATTTCGACGTTTGAATCTCGAGATTTCTGCTCTAACTACTGTTTGCAAGGACAATTCTTTCTTTTAGATATATTTGTTAAAAGTTGACTCGCTTACAATTTTTGCAAATTTTTTTTCTATTTTTCCTACTTTCTTCTGTGGACTCGCTTTCAATTTTTTCATATTTTTAAATATTTTTCCTACTTTCTTCTCCAATACTACCCTATGATAAACAGAACACAATTCTTCAAAATGATTGGGGAAGGACTAACAGGCACAGCCCAAAACTGTTTCTTCCCCGAATTCTGATTTATACACTATAAATAGTCAAAAAAGTAGGTTATGCTCCATACACTTGAATTCAAGTCCAATTTTCAGTCTAAATATTCAAAAACAGAAAAGTTCTTATTTAGATTGTTTACAAACCAAATTGAATAACAAAATAACACTCACTAATCACTTAAAACTGTAAAATAATGATTAACTTTGAATATTATGATATACCATCTCATGTCAACAAATCAGATTATTTTGATCAAGTCTATTCAGATTTCTAGAAAATATTTCTCGTGAGATACGGTAAGCTGATTGATTACACAGCTGAACTCCCACAGAGGCACACGCATCTTCTGTTATCGACAGACGACGAAAATATCATCTGTTTTCCAAGGATGAATAATTATTATCCTTTTTATGTCCTTCAGCGAGTTTTCCCAGGGATGAGACCTAGTGCAATAAAAGTTTTATATCATAAACCTACTATGTTCCAAATTTCGTGAAAATCGTTAGAGCCGTTTTCGAGATACGTTGGACATATCACATCAAATCAAATCATTCTTTATTGTTGCAAAACATTACAATAATGTTAAAAACAAACGTCATATAAGTTAAAAGAAAGTCAGTTATACAAAAGTCCAGAATTATACAAAAGAAATAAAGACCGTCAAATTCCTAATAGGCTAGCTAGTCAAAACAATCTTAAAATATAAGATAACATTCAAGAACATCAGATTTGTCAATAGTGATAACAATCTCAAGCAGGTACCTCATTGAATTATGAAAAAATTTTCATTGAAATTCATTGACTCCAATCTATTTCGAAATATTCATCAACAGAATACAAACATTAATTTATTAATATTTCTTTTATCACGCTCTTAAATTTATTCGGAGGCAGCAATTTGAAATTATCTGGAGTAGAGTTATATAATTTTACAGACATAAAGTGAAATTTTTTTTGAGATTTTGTGTGAGTGTACTGCTCAATTCTAAGTTAGTTATAAATATGAATAATCAAATATAAAAATATATACAGAAATTTCTCGCTTAATATAATTGGATTAGAGTTGAAACCGTTTTGGGCTCTAGCTTGTGGTACGTTTCTGTAAGTTGTATGATTCTGGATGATTCGATAAATAAATTGATCGAATGAATTATAATCACATTCATAATCGATGAAATGTCTATCTGTTGTCACTAGTTTCAAGTGGGACAACAACCCATCAACTTTCCGAGTTTGTTGTTGACTGTTGTTGACTGTTGTTGTGATGATATTTTGCGTGTCAAATTGTGCCAAAGGCCAACATTGAAAGTCAATATAATTGGTCGACTCTGTTGTTGTCCTACCCAACAAGGTCATATGTCACAAAACTGATATTTAGCCTCTACTCTATATCTATATTGCTACATCACTTTAAACCGTCATCCTGTACACTGTATATCTATAGTTGCATCACTTTAAACCGTCAGCCTGTACACTATAGGCTACTATATCTATAGTGAAATCACAACATAGGCTGCTATATCTATAGTGAGATTACCATAAACTGTCAGCACTTCGTGTAGATAACACTATAAGCTTCCCATTCAATCAATGCTGACAGTTTAAGTGAATCCCACCATAGTAGGCTATATAGGCTATACTACTTTAAAAGAGGAGAAAACAGTGATAGCTTCCATTTACGTCCGTATAGTGTAGTATAGCTTATAGCTCGGCTAGCAACCTTGTCACCGTTCTGTCGATGTCGATGTCACTCTCTTCTTCTTCTTCTTCTTCTTCTTCTTCTTCTTCTTCTTCTTCTTCTTTTTCTTCTTCTTCTTCTTCTTCTTCTTCTTAGCCTACAGCCTACCTGTCTAGATACCTCTTTGTTTATATAGTCATAGTTTTCAAGCCTCCGTCATTATAATATATAACTTTTTAAGTTTACATATTTCATTTATTTTATTCTCTTTGTGCCAAGCTATTTATCTACCGTTCCACTTGTATTTCCGTTATCTTAGTTTATCAATTTCATTACATCCTAAAGCTTCTAGTCACTTCTTATGCTTTGGCTTCGTTTAACTGAGCCTCTCTTTATCTTATCGTTCTCTCATCATTTTAACCTTATATTATCCTTTCCCTTCTTCCTCTTTAATCTACCGATTACACCCTCCTTTATCCTCCTTATTCTTCTTCTCCTTCTCCTCCTCATCTCCCTACCCCTCTCCTTCTTTTTCTCATCCTCATCCTCATCCTTCTCCTCAATCTCCTCCTTCTCCTCATCCTCCTACTCCTCCTCCTCCTCATAATCCTCTTCCTTATCCTTCTCCACCATCTCCTCCTCCTCCTTCTCCTCCTCCTTCTCCTCCTCCTTCTCCTCCTCCTTTTCCATCTCCTCCTTCTCCTCCTCCATTTCCATCTCCTCCTCTCCCTCCTCCTCCTCCAAATCCTCCTCCTTCCCCTTGCATCCTTATCTTACTTTTATTTCCATCAGGCATTGTTAAACTATTTTGAATCAGTTAGGTAATCACAACTATATAACATTTAGCTGATCCCAAATTGAAATCTACCTTGCTCTGTATAACACAGTATTACTAGCATAAATTTCGGATGGACACGTTAATTCGTCGGTCCCGGCTGCCTAAAAAGCGG
Organism: Nilaparvata lugens; assembly: GCF_014356525.2. Taxonomy (NCBI): domain Eukaryota; kingdom Metazoa; phylum Arthropoda; class Insecta; order Hemiptera; family Delphacidae; genus Nilaparvata; species Nilaparvata lugens. Next base: position 36,940,383 of record NC_052513.1, on the reverse strand, counting down.
TCGTTAGGTCATGTCAGAGGCCCTGAAATTGATCAGTTGCGACCTGAAAACTCTGACACCAGACCTGAGCCAGCCAGGTCACACGATATTATTATTATTATTTAGCATAAATTAACACAATTCGATAGAATGATTCAAATTCAAATTATTGATTTGCATTTCCATTCATTTACATTATTTTACTCATAAACACAGACATGACAACTTGAATTGGAAAGAGAAACGGATTTTATGAGTACAATATGACTACACGGGAATTGGCCTAACGAATCTAATTCAAACCCACTTATAGGACAGGAAATTCAATCATCACAACTTCAAATTTCTTCAACTAATCAATCTCTTCATACTATCTCCATCTTCACTCCATTATATTCTTGCAAGACCTTGCAGTACATGTCATTGTGATAAAGAAGCAATAAAGAATCAATCAATCAATATATCTTATATATTTTTCCTCCTGTCATACTCTCAAAAAACAAAAACTCCACTGTACTTTTCCTATGCTTGCCGTTCATAACTCAATAAACTCAAAACTATTGTGTCTTATTTAAAGTCTTGTGGAGTGTCTTATTGAGTTTTAGTGTCGCAATAAAAATATAAATTTATTGAACACTAGCTTTTCAATTGCAACCACTTGTCACCAATCTGTCGGCACACATTGTCTCTGCTTTATGCGCCGGTGAAATTGATGTCAAAAATAATCAGCAATAAAAAAATCAATAATACTTGAACAACAAATTGAAACAGCGGCGTAAAAATGTGATGTGACATGCATTTTGCTAGCGAAGCCTACAGTGTCAGCATTCCTCATCTTTAACATTGATGCTTTCCATATAACCAACGCTGACAGATTGGGGTGAATCCCACTATTCTTGGTTAACAAGCACTTTGAAGCCCTATAAAGTCTTATATGGCTTTTCTCGGTCATAAACTGAGCCTCTGCCCTTGCATAACTCTGCTAGTAAAGATGATGACACTCCGTAGCAAAGACGATATCTTAATAAACACCTCTCGGGTTTTTCAAGAATTTTCCGGTTGTTTTTGAAAATATTCTCACAGAATGACTCTAGTACATGATAAACAGCCCTAGTACTCGTGTTTTTCGAGAATTTTCCTGTTGTTTTTGAAAATAGTTTCCCAGAATGACTCTAGTACATTAGAAACACCCCCAGTATTCATGTTTTTCGAGAATTTTCCTGTTGTTTTTGAAAATACTCTTACATGAAATGTCTCTAGTACATGATAAACACCTCTAGTACTCGTGTTTTTCGAGAATTTTCCTGTTGTTTTTGAAAATACTCTTACATGAAATGTCTCTAGTACATGATAAACACCTCTAGTACTAGTGTTTTTCGAGAATTTTCCTGTTGTTTTCTAAAATACTCTCCCAGAATGTCTCTAGTACATGATAAACAGCCCTAGTACTCGTGTTTTTTGAGAATTTTCCGGTTGTTTTTGAAAAATACTCTCACGGAATGACTCTAGTACATGATAAACAGCCCTAGTACTCGTGTTTTTCGAGAATTTTCCGGTTGTTTTTGAAAAATACTCTCACGGAATGACTCTAGTACATGATAAACAGCCCTAGTACTCGTGTTTTTTGAGAATTTTCCTGTTGTTTTTGAAAAATACTCTAAAGCGGTCGTTAGGTCATGTCAGAGGCCCTGAAATTGATCAGTTGCGACCTGAAAACTCTGACACCAGACCTGAGCCAGCCAGGTCACACGATATTATTATTATTTTTTAGCATAAATTAACACAATTCAATAGAATGATTCAAATTCAAATTATTGATTTGAATTTCAATTCATTTACATTATTTTACTCATGAATACAGACATGATAACTTGAATTGGAAGGAGAAACGGATTTTATGAGTACAATATGACTACACGGAAATTGGCCTAACGAATCTAATTCAAACCCACTTATAGGACAGGAAATTCAATCATCACAACTTCAAATTTCTTCAACTAATCAATCTCTTCATACTATCTCTATCTTCACTTCATTATATTCTTGCAAGACCTTGCAATACATTGCCATTTGTGATAAAGAAGCAATAAAGAATCAATCAATCAATATATCTTATATATTTTTCCTCCTGCCATACTCTCAAAAAACAAAAACTCCACTGTACTTTTCCTATGCTTGCCGTTCATAACTCAATAAACTCAAAACTATTGTGTCTTATTTAAAGTCTTGTGAAGTGTCTTATTGAGTTTTAGTGTCGCAATAAAAATATAAATTTATTGAACACTAGCTTTTCAATTACAACCACTTGTCACCAATCTGTCGGCACACATTGTCTCTGCTTTATGCGCCGGTGAAATTGATGTCAAAAATAATCAGCAATAAAAAAATCAATAATACTTGAACAACAAATTGAAACAGCGGCGTAAAAATGTGATGTGACATGCATTTTGCTAGCGAAGCCTACAGTGTCAGCATTCCTCATCTTTAACATTGATGCTTCCCATATAACCAACGCTGACAGATTGGGGTGAATCCCACTATACTTGGTTAACAAGCACTTTGAAGCCCTATAAAGTCTTATATGGCTTTTCTCGGTCATAAACTGAGCCTCTGCCCTTGCATAACTCTGCTAGTAAAGATGATGACACTCCGTAGCAAAGACGATATCTTAATAAACACCTCTCGGGTTTTTCGAGAATTTTCCGGTTGTTTTTGAAAAATTCTCACAGGAAATGTCTCTAGTACATGATAAACAGCCCTAGTACTCGTGTTTTTCGAGAATTTTCCTGTTGTTTTTGAAAATAGTTTCCCAGAATGACTCTAGTACATTAGAAACACCCCCAGTATTCATGTTTTTCGAGAATTTCCCTGATGCTTTTGAAAAATACTCTTACATGAAATGTCTCTAGTACATCATGATAAACACCTCTAGTACTCGTGTTTTTCGAGAATGTTCCTGTTATTTTTCAAAATACTCCCACATAGAATGTCTTTAGTGCATAAAATAATTTTCTAGTATGTAAAGGATCTGTTAATCTTCATGAGTAGGCCTACTTAGAGTTTTATTGAATACTATAGTGAGAAACCTCGTAAGGCAATATGCATAAGCATAGGCGATTCTCGATAAAAACCTAGTACCTACTGGGAAATTTTTAGAGTTTTCCTGCAATTTTCGAGGTTAAATACAAAGAGATCAGTTTTATAATTCATGAAGAATTACGCATTATTACACATTAGTAGTTAAATCATAATAACTACAATCAACAAGAGCCAACTGAAGACGTCGTTCACTAGAAACCCGGCAACAGTGTAACAAGTAACAACAGAAACTAGTATCTCGATTTCTCAAAGAATGAGATATTTTGTCACTTTCTAGCTATTTTTAAATATAAATTTATTCTCTTCAAAAACGTAATTGTGAGACAGAAAGAACAAAATTCTATTGTTTTGGATTCCCCTTACAAGACCCTGCATCTGGGTGTAGAGATAAATATTGTGTAGATAGCTTTTTTTTACAAGACTATCAGTTTCATAATTCATGAAGAATTACGCATTATTAGGTGTTAATGGAAAATTAAGAATCACTACGATCTACAAGACCATCCCCTTAGTCATTTACTAAGACTATCCCCTTACAAGACCATTTGTGTGTAGAGATAGTATGTGTAGATAGCTTTTTTTAATCCCCCAACAAGACTATCCATCTGTGTGTAGAGGGGATTTTACAAAATATCAAGAGTTTATTTTGCTCATTATGCTCTAAATTTATTTCGAATCACTATGAAACACTTTTTCTAGAATCCACGTTTTCTTTCTGTTGCAGATTACCACCAAAACTCAACCACTCTCGTCCAAACAGAACTGAACAGGACTAAGCTGCAAACCTACAACTGAAAGACAACGTCGGAGTGTGACCAGCAGAAAACTTCAAAGTGTGACAACATCAAAGTGTGACGTCGACAAAGTGTGCAAACTCTAAACGTAACAACGGCTAAGTCAGTGGAAAGGACGACAGAAAAACGATCATCACCCGCCGTCAAATCGGAACGGTATCTGTTGCGGTCTCTATGATTGTCGGTGAAGTGTGCTGAGGTCAAAGTGTGCCAACGTCAAACCACGTCAAAATGCATCTAGAAGTACAGGTGGCGCTGAATTTTGTCATCAGCTATTTGTACAACAAGCTGCCACGGAGACGCGTGAACATCTTCGGGGAGGAACTGGAGAAAGCGCTGAAGGAGAAGTTCGTGGGGCACTGGTACCCCGACAAACCCTTCAAGGGCTCGGCGTTCAGGTGCCTGAAGACGGGTGACCCGGTGGATGCGGTGCTCGAGAGAGCGGCCAAGGAGAGCGGGGTCCCTGTTCAGGATATCCTCGAGAACCTTCCTTCCGAGCTGGCTGTGTGGGTTGACCCTGGTGAGGTCAGCTATAGGATTGGCGAGAAGGGGGCCGTCAAGGTGAGAAACCCTCAACAATAAAAAACTCAGAATACCCTCAAAGTAGTCGCAAAATAGAGCTATTTATACTCAAATATATAGATCAAATACAATGTTAAATCAAATAGAATAACAGTGTTAGCAGGAGAGATCCTCAGACAACGAATCGAATCAGACAACGAAGGAGCCCTCAAATTTATTCATTTGATACAATTAGAGATGGAAATATCACTGGACAATTTACAATCCCTGTTGAATCTAGCATACCACTTTTTTCCATATCTATTTGAAATAAAAAATCAAGATCCTATTTAGATTCTATTTGAAAATCCTTCTACATAATAAATGTGATGCATAATATGCATCACAGTACTTATAGTACTGTAGAAGTATAGTACTATATATAAGTATAGTTTGAAGATATGATAACATTAATTTGTTCTGGAATGATGGATTTGCCTGGAACATAATAGACTACAGTAAATATTTCTATGACGATTCTAGTTTTATCCATGAAGATAGTATTTTAGAGTCCAGTTCATGACGATAGGTTTTACTCTTCCAATAATTGTGTATTGTGTACTTAGTAGGCCTTACTGTTTCTATGTCATTCAAACTTCTAATAATGCATTCAAATAATTTTCACCTATATTATTAACTATTAACCTCCTAAAGTTTCGGCCTTGTTAAGATGGATTCCCACATATCAGTCAGTATCAGTGAAAATGTTCCGTACAGTTGAAATAAAACTTCCATAAGTTCAAATGAGACTATTCATACTGGTTCCGCCAGGCTGAGTGGGACTGGTCCCAACACATGGGAATTATATCTTCACTGTACCGGACACTGATTCACTGATTCTGGTATATAGGAATAGGATTCCAATTACTGATTCCTACGACCACTGATTCTGATATTAGGGTATAATTTTCCTAATCTATTCATTGAAAGGTATAATGGAAAGCTATTCATAAGGAAAGCTGTGTTTCAAGTGAATCTTACTAATCATTAATAGTTGAATATTAAAAGTTTTCCGACTTGGAGGGACATGTGGAGCAGAGGTAAGTAGGGGTACGTCGGCAATGTTGCCGTGCTGGAGCGGAAGACGTCCTGTAATCTTAAGTGAGTGATCAACACCTCATGATACGCATACCTACTTTCCTCTCTTGAAACACTTCATCGACTGAGCCAGATTGCCGACTTGGCAACCGCGTTTCTTTCAATGACTCTATCAATCTAATTGCCTGAGCTGGTTCTCCATCTTGCTGCTCTGCATATCCCTCCAAGTCGGAAGTTCTTTTAATAAATCAACTATACAGATTCAATTCCCTGCTTTGTAGAGGATGAATTATGAATTTCGGTTCTGAATTTCATAAATAAGTTTTATGGAATAGGTACATTATCATTACTATTATGGTGTATTGTAATGTAATGTATTATTACATAATTATTACTTAGTTCCTAGGTGTGTTCCCAACCACTAACCCCCTCTGTTCCCACAGGTACTGTTCAGCGAGAGCGACACCTCCCTCTACCACCATCTCCACCACTCACACCACAACGCGCACGCGCACGCGCATCACGGCATAACCTCCGCAGACGTGTCGGCGTGTCTTGCGTCGCTTGTCGGTGACGACTCTGCCGGAAATGACCAGAAGACCTTTAACCCGGAAGCGCAGTGCTTCCGGCCCATCGACAACTGTCCGACCACCGACGACACGTCCGGTTTGTCGTCCGGCGTTGTCGGTGCACTGTCGTCGGCGCTTGGATCGACGGCTGGCAGTGGAGCTCCCTCGCCGCAACCGACCCGTACGCCGCCCAGTCCTGCTCCTAATCAGGTGATTAGATAGTTGATAAACAATTCCGTAGAAATGATAATTTATAATTACAGTAATTATAAATTATCATTTCTACGGAATTGTTTATCAACTAATTGTTAGTGATGTGGAAAACAAATAGGGACCAATTTTCTCAAAAGATCAAATTTGAGATATCATTTTTCCTCAATAAAGGAGACTATCAAGAACAATTTAAAAAATAATTAGATTGATATGTTGAAAAATGACTGAGTTATGCCTATTCAAACATACAAACAGGGCAATGTTATAACTCCATAATGACAACTGATCCCTTTTCTACAACATTACATGTGTTCATATAATCGGATGTTCATATAAACGACGAAAAAGTCGACTTTTCAATCGATTTGGAGGGACATGCGGAGCAGAGGAAAGTAGGGGTACGTCGGCAATGTTGCCGTGCTGGAGCGGAAGACGTCCTGTAATCTTAAGTGAGTGATCAACACCTCATGATACGCATACCTACTTTCCTCTCTTGAAACACTTCATCGACTGAGCCAGATTGCCGACTTGGCAACCGCGTTTCTTTCAATAAGGCTAGTTTCACATTCATTCGGTTCGTTTCGTTTTCGATTCGTTTTCGGCAAATTCCGATAAGTGTGAAACGGTAATTCGGTTTGAATTCGGTACCGAATAGAAACCGCATAGAACCGAACGCCCACTTGACACTAATAAATTCCATCAGGTTTCAATTCGTTGCTGGCGAGACGCTACTTTCACACACTTTCGGTTCGTTTCGTTTTCGATTCGTTTTCGGCAAATTCCGATAAGTGTGAAACGATGATTCGGTTTGAATTCGGTACCGAATAGCAACCGCATAGCACCGAACGCCCCCTCGACACGAATAGGTTTCATCATATTCGAATTCGTTGCTAGGGAAACGGGAAAAAACAAAGTCTTCTACACACGCTTGCCTTTTTTGTTTTTATTTTAAACTGATATCGTGATTATCTGTTTCAAAATTTTCCAAGTCAAAATCATATGGTCAATTCATTTCTGTTAGTTCACAGGAACATTTCTTTCTCAATGAATAGTTTGCTAAAAAAATATGAAAGATATAAATTAAAACTCAGGGAGAATTTTTATTCTTTTATTATTTTTTTCCACGAGTATCACATGATTTCATCAATGGAGAGAAGAGATGAAGTTTATATACCATGTGTCAAAACAAGAACAAATTTTCAATTCAAAAAAATCATCTCTCTGAACATCAAAAATTAACAAAATTAAAAAGAAACTATTCAAATAATTCACAATTTTTAATTAATTTTAAATTTTTTTGTTCAAGAAATAACATATCACAATTTAACAGAGGCTGTTATATTTAAATATACAAGCATGAACTGTGAAAATCCAGACACAGCTGTGTTTGAGAAGAAAATACCTAATTGGAACCGTACGAATTAAAACCTGACATGTATGAAAGCCTCATTCGTTTTCGGTAACGAACCGAACCGAACCGAAAACGTACCGAACCGAATGAAACCGAAAGCGTGTGAAGCTAGCCTGACTATCAATCTAATTGCCTGGGCTGGTTCTCCATCTTGCTGCTCTGCATATCCCTCCAAGTCGGAAGTTATTTTAATAAATCAACTATACAGATTCAATTCCCTGCTTTGAAGAGGATGAAATATGAATTTCGGTTCTGAATTTCATAAATAAGTTTAATGGAATAGATACATTATCATTACTATTATGGTGTATTGTATTATAACATAATTATTACTTAGTTCTTAGGTGTGTTCCCAACCACTAACCCCCTCTGTTCCCACAGGTACTGTTCAGCGAGAGCGACACCTCCCTCTACCACCATCTCCACCACTCACACCACAACACGCACGCGCACGCGCATCACGGCATAACCTCCGCAGACGTGTCGGCGTGTCTTGCGTCGCTGGTCGGTGACGACTCTGCCGGAAATGACCAGAAGACCTTCAACCCGGAAGCGCAGTGCTTCCGGCCCATCGACAACTGTCCGACCACCGACGACACGTCCGGTTTGTCGTCCGGCGTTGTCGGTGCTCTGTCGTCGGCGCTTGGATCGACGGCTGGCAGTGGCGCCCCTTCGCCGCAACCGACCCGCACGCCGCCCAGTCCTGCTCCTAATCAGGTGATTAGATAGTTGATAAACAATTCCGTAGAAATTATCATTTATAATTGCTGTGATGTAGAAAACAAATAGGGACCAATTTTCTCAAAAAATCAAATTTGAGATATCATTTTTCCTCAATAAAGGAGACTATAAAGAACAATTTAAAAAAATTCAGATTGATATCTTGAAAAATGACTGAGTTGTGCCTATTCAAACATAAAAACAGGACAATGTTATAACTCCATGACGACAACTGGTCCTTTTCTACAACATTACATGTGTTCATATAATTGGATGTTCATACTAGTAGTTCTGTGAACAGTAGACCTCACGCTCAGTTAGTTACATTGACCTGTTGTTATGTTTTCTCAAAAATTAATAAATAATTTATCAATTTAAAATGTCTAGAAAAAATCCTAAATAAACACAGATCTTTCTGTCCTATCGTACCGTGACGTGTCGTCCCGGAATGTGAGTGTGAGCACTGTTATCAGGTCTGGCTGCAACTGTCTACTAACGTTGATGAGAAGATACATTTTCAAGATGTTTGATGTTTTTGAACGGGTAGTATTATAGTCCAATAGACAGCTGATTTATGATGAATGATTCTATAGTCTGATTTTTACACTAATATTGGCGTATGAAGGAGGCTCCTTTTTCCTTTTATATTATCCTTGAAATGCAAAATTTCCAAAAACCATGTATATACGTCGACGCGCAATTTAAAAAGGAATATACCTGTCAAACGTCATGAAAATCTATTATCGCGTTTCGCCGTAAATGCGAAACATATAAACATAAAGAGAAATGCAAAAACCGTCGATTTGAATTTTAGATCTCACTTCGTTTGGTCAACAAGTAGTTACTTTGTTCTGTGTGTTTGTTTGTAGGCAACTTTTTTTCATGAATGTGTATCTATTTGTTTGAACAGGCATTTGTTGGGGGCCCACAGCAGCACTCCCCCGTGTCGAGAGGCGTGGGTGGGGGAGCAGCCCCCCTTACATTTACTACAGCCACCTTTGCTCAGACAAAGTTCGGCAGTACCAAGCTCAAGACTAACTCCAAACGCGCCAACAGGTAAATATTCAATTCAACAGGTTTATATTAAAAAATTACTCACACTAATAACGAAGAAAATAAGTGAAAAGTTGTCGTTTGAAGCAAAAGAAATGGATATCTTGAAGCTCCTCACATTAGTATATCAGCTAGAATTTACCAAGATCTATGCTACCACCAAAAATGATTAAAACATAAACTCAGATCAGATACTGTTGGTGGTGAGATGTTGTAATATCTATTCATAATGAAAACACTGGGATTTTGTCAAAAATATCACTTATTTATTGTAAAAATCACAAACATGTTTTAACACCAATGGTGTCGTCATCAGTGTGAGAAATTCATAACTTATTTCAGAGTTCTGAATTTCTCACACTGAAAATCACACCATTAGAGTTGAAACATGTTGTAATTTTTACAATAAATAAGTGATATTTTTGACAACAACTCAGTGTTTTCATTATAAACTCAGATTACATAACCTACCTTTTAGACATTGGCTTACTACTATCAAAATTCTGAAAGGGAGCATTTTTTGGCTAGGCCTGTTGATCCTTTTCTAATCATGTATTTGATGTGTGTGTATTCTTAAATGTAAAAATAAATAAATAAATATTAAGTGTGTTTCACCATAGAGAAACAATAGCATAAGTAGATATCCCATGGTATAGGGCGTTTATGTCGCAACTTTTACTGTTATCTCAAGCTGATAGTCCACGTAGTTCTTTCCCGTGAATCTGTGTGTTGCTGGTAGTCTCTCATACTGTGCCGTTCATACATTCTCATCCCAACAAAACAGTAAAAACCGTCAGTAATCGATAATAATCGGCTTGAGATAACAGTGAAAGTTGCGACATAAACGCCCTATACTATGGGATATCTACTTACGCTATTGCTTATCTATGATACTACTGAGTCACTAAACATTCCCCTTCAAAATTGAATTATCTTCGATTGAAAATACCGATTATTACGTCTCAAATAATCAAAATCGCGCACTCACAACTTGGAGCATCAAAGTTTTAACACGTTCAATGAAATGTCTCAATAACCAAAGCAAATACAAGAACACAATTGGATTTATTGGCACAGTTGGCTCAGTTGAACCAATCCAATCAGAATCTATTGATCCAATCCACCTCTCATATCTACAGTGATCCATTCAGTATGATCTATAAGGATTCCATTCTATTCTCCTGACACGAATTTCCAATCTCTTACTAGGCTACTGCTTTACGTTATTTGCACGTTATTTAATTTGTAATTTTTTATAGATTTTCATAGGGATTTCTTTCTTTTGACACTGATTTTTAATCTCTTACCACTTCTCACGCGATATTCTATTTGTGATCTCTTTATAGTTTTTTATGAGGATTCCATCCTTCTGACACTGATTTTTAATCTCCTACTAGGCCACTGCTTTACGTTAATTGCACGTTATTTAATTTGTGATTTTTTGATAGATTTTCTTAGGGATTTCTTTCTTCTGACACTGATTTTTAATCTCCTACCACTTCTCACGCGATATTCTATTTGTGATCTCTTTATAGATTTTTATGAGGATTCTATTTTTCTGACACTTATTTCTAATCTTTTACTAGGCTACTGCTCTACGTTATGTGTACGTTATTTAATTTGTGATTTTTTAATAGATTCTCATAGGGATTTCTTTCTTCTCACACTGATTTTTAATATCTTATCTGTTCTTACACGATATTCTATTTGTGATCTCTTTATAGTTTTTTAAGAGGATTCCATCCTTCTGACACTGTTTTTTAATCTCCTACTAGGCTAGTACTTTACGTTATTTGTACGCTATTTAATTTGTAATATTTTATAGATTTTCATAGGGATTCCATTCTTCTGACACTGATTTCCAATCTCCTACCGCTTCTCACACGATATTCTATTTGTGATCTCTTTATAGATTTTTATGAGGATTCCATCCTTCTGACACTGTTTTTTAATCTCCTACTAGGCTAGTGCTTTACGTTATTTGCACGTTATTTAATTTGTGATTTTTTTTATAGATTTTCATAGGGATTTCTTTCTTCTGACACTGATTTCTAATCTCTTACCAGGCTACTGCTTTACGTTATTTGTACGTTATTTCATTTGTGATCTCTTTATATATTTCCATAAGAAGATACCATTTTTCTGACACTGATTTCTAATCTCCTAGTATTTCTCACACTAAGGTATTCTATTTGTGATCTCTTAATAGATTTTATCGCCTTGATGACTAACACTAGACGTCTGAAACACGCACGGTTTATTAGTCAGGTAGCTCGTGATGGCTATCACCAGTCTTAATATATTGTCATCTTCACTTTTCGAGCTCGCCAACACTTTATTTATAATTGCTGCATTGAAGATTTCGAGATAGTAAATGCGTACGTACTCACCAAAGTAACATTGAGGCACTCTCCACCCCTCACCACTCACGAGTGCCTCACTTGTGACTCATCAACTCTCTCGCTCGCTCTCTCACTCACTCACTCAGAGTGAGTGAGGCAAAAATAGCCTGAGCTGTGTGAAGATGAAGAGTAGCTGTGTCTATTTTTGAGTATCGCCATTTTAGAGATGCAAGAGACACTCATATGAGGTGTGAGGGCTCGTGTGATGACGATGATGATGATGATGATGATGATGATGATGATGATGATGATGATGATGATGATGTGAAACAAACACTGTTTTACTCACTCCATGATTATCTATATTTATTTTCGATCTTCTATTCTTATTCATTCTTTATAAAACATAAGCTCTCTAGTGTCTCTTGATTCTCTTCCAGAGAAAAACAATGTAGTAACTATGTTATCTCTAGACAATTATTTCTTCAACATAATATAAAAATAAGTTAAGATGCCCCTTATTAGTGTTACAATCTACGCAGTAGTAACTTATAATTCAACTTTATCTTGTAAGTTACCATAGTAAGTTATAATCGAGTTATAGTCACAAGAGTATAGTTGAAGATTGAAAATGACTTGTTACCTTTGCTTTCTCAATCGGTTTTAATCTTATCGATGATGTTCTAGCAACTGAGATCGGTGGTATTTGAAGATGTTTCCACTTGTTGATCTAGAAAGAAATATTGAATGATTGAGTGCTCAATAGAATCAAATTGAAGCTGTTTTCACTTGTTGGTTAAGAAAGAAATATTGAATGATTGAGTGCTCAATAGAATCAAATTCAATCAAACTATCTATTCAAATCAATCAAATTAGATTCACATTATGATTCAAATCACAGCAGCGGATCAAGCTCAAACTCAGACAGTCATTTCATAGTTGGGAGCACCACTATAATTATTTAAATTTGAATGTGTCGTGATTCAACAAAACTGTTACAATTTCACATTATTACTAATTTTATACTGTATCAATTTTGCAAGAGGTCAACAATGAATAATGCAACAATGTAAAACAAATTTGATTCAATACTGTGGTTGAACAGAAATATTCTAATTTGCACATTTTTTGAATTTTGCAAAATTTAATATTTTTTTCAAATTTCTCATATTTTTTTTCAATTTTACAGGATGTCCCCGACCGAGTTCTCCAACTACATCAAGCAGCGCGCCCTGCAACAAGCCGGTCTTCACCACGGGGGCCCCGCTGCAGGGGGCGTCAACTCCCCGATCCGATCTCTGTCCCCCGCCTCGGGCGCCAACCATTCAGCATCCGATTACTACTACCACTACCCGCACCACAACTGGGGCGCGCCCCATCACCCCTACACGCCCCCTTACGCTCCTGAGACCACCCCCTACTATACCCAGGGGGCCGGTGCACAGATGGCCGCAGGTGGGCCCCAGGGCACGCCAGGGGGGCCTCAGTCAGGGAGCGCCCCTTCGCAGCAGCCGCCCCAGGCGCCGCTTGATAAGCAGCTGGTCGATTTCGGCCTCTCCTCTCAGTTCCAGCATCTGCTAGTAGCCAATTAACGCTGGAGGACTTTCGTTATAGCCGGAGACCATAGAGGTATTTACTTCATAGAGGGCTTCTTATCAGCCGGCAACTCAAATTTACTATTCATAAAAAATGTCTCTATACTCCTACAGATATCAGAAAAATTCCTATTCGTGAAAAATTTCATCAAAACCCTACAAACAATAGGAAATTTCCTATTTCTAAAAAATGTCATAAAACCCCTACAAATAGTGGTGAATTTTCTATTCGTGGAAGATGTCATCAAAATCTTACAAATGGTAGGAAATTTCCTATTCGTGAAAAATGTCACTAGAGTCCTACAAACAATAGAAAATTTCATTTTTATAAGAAATGTCACTAAAACGCTAGAAAAATTAGGAAATTCCCCATTTATTAAAAATTCATCAGAAACTTACAAATAGCAGGAAATTTCCTATTTGTAGAAAATGTCTTCAAAGCCCTACAAATATTAGGAAATTCCATATTCAATCAAAATGTCATGAAAGTCCAACAAATAGTAGGATATGATGCGTTTTTTCGAGTTGCTGGTTGAAATGAAACCTTATTTCTCATATTAGACTGGACATACTCAACTACCACTTGCACCTCGTTTGGGCATTGATCGTTGAAACTAAGCAGAAACCGGTAAAATTTAGCCAAAATTTTAACTTCTTCTCAAATGTGAAGTTTTCAGACATAGGTCTTTTGTTATAAAATAACTAATCTTAAACTTGATGTAGGATAATATGGCATAGACAGCTTTCTACAACTCCAAGAAAATGTGTTGTAAAATTTCAATTTAATAAAAATTCATCATCTACCGAGCAAATCAAGCTTTGTAGATCATAGAATTCAAGTAGATCTCCAAATTTATGACAGAATTTCTACTAGATTCGTTATAGATACTAATGGAATTATTTTTCAGCACTGATCTCAAACTTTTAGCTTGCATACAGCTTGATAAATAACATTTATCCAATTTATTACATTAATAAAATAGAAATTTATTGTAAAAAATTCTAATAAGAAGATTACTCCTTTCTAATCACAACTGTACTCAAAGTTAATTAGATTAAAGTGAGATAAAGTATACAAGGTATAATCAAACATACCTATTTAGTACCCAGAACAGTACCTACTACAAAACAGGCCTAAAAGAAGTGAACCATTTTACATTAAAATTACTACTAGTAGTTCATTTGAACCGTACAGATATTTATATTAAACAAACTTTAATAAACTCCACTTGCAGACTGTTTTTAAAATAGAGAAAAATCAAATAGCTGAAATCTGCAGCTACAGGTATTGAGAATTTAGTTGAAAAACTTCAGTTTTTGGACTCAAGATACAAGAGCTTAATCACTCATCGTTTGCAGCTATAATTGAATTCTGTAACTTATCCTCAAATCGATAATGTATACAGTGAATCATTTGAGTATTAGTAATACTATTATATTGCTTAACGTCGTAAATTGTGAGCAATACTGATTTGAAAACTAGCATCTTAAAGATTTCCTTCAAACTTCTAGCTAGTTTGTGGAATTGTCAAAAACTATAGGAATTTTGAATGAAATACTGATCATCCGTAGCTTTGTAACAAGCTGACTTACAAGGCGTATTTTGATAACAGTGCAGATTTTTACTTGTAAAACAAATTATATTTAAAACACCATCTCAATGCTAAGTAATTAGATATGTTTTCGCAAATGCCAACCTGTTATTCAAAGACATACGTTCCTAGCAAACTTGGAAAAAAATTGGCAATTTTCCCGGCTAGGCCTGACTTGGCAAGCTGAACAAATTCCAATAGTGAAGGATCAATTTTCTATGCACTAGAATAGACAAGTCCTGACAAAATCTAGAAGTAAAATGCGAAAAACATTGTAGGTAAATTTTGAAAGTCAAGCTGGTACCGGTATTTTTTATCGAAAAACTGGGAGAAAGTTCTCATATTTGTTTTCTCTTGTAGAAAAATAATATGTGTGTTATAGTTTCAATGCAAGCGCTATGCTCCAATTTATTTTTTGGCTTGAAGTCAAAGCCAGTCGTTAGGACCCGAGAGATTCTGAACTAGTGACTCATCAATGTGGAAATATATTCAGCTAAAAGTGGAACCTCACATTTGCTAACAATATCTAGGCTGTTCAAATTTGAAATAAAAAAACATCCAACAAACAGTAAACAACTACTGATAAATTTCTCAATAAATAAAAGTCTACTAAAAAGCTGTTAGTTGAAATTTCGAAACATCAACAAGTAAACAAAGTCGGTCGATAAATTTTGAAATACTCGTAATAAGATTGACAGATAAAAAACTTAAAACATTTTGAAAACTCTCTTCTTGAGATTTCAAGACTGTGAGTGTACAATGCTAGAAATCGAAGTCCCACAATATTATGTAGAATATTGACAAAATCAATATTGTTATCAATATAATTCAAGATATTTTTGAATATTATTAGTAAATTGTTTCAAATTTTTAGATACCTCTTATAACGTGCTGTGATCCAGTTCGTTGTTGATAAGCAATAATTATTATTATAATATATTCACCCAACATTTTTACAAAAATTTGAATTTTAATCTAGGGAAGGGCAGAAGTTATTCTCACTTGAACAATTTCATCAAATATTGTCCCTTAATTATTTGGGATTTACTGTCTACTGTCTAAAAATCCACACCACTCTCTCACCTTACACCACAGCTATTACCTTATTTATAAAATTAGATCATTTATAAACTTGAATAGTACAACTCTTCCAATAGTATTTCCTCCTTTACGGTCGATCTCTATGATTTCCTCTTTCTCCTTCTTGTTTTTCTTTCAATTTTCCTCTTCTTCCCTTCCCATTTTCTCTCCAATATTTTTGGGGTCAATAACACTCCAATCACCCAACTCCTAGACAATTGATGAGTTAGCATACTTACACCAAATCAAATGACCTTAACCTAGCTTATTCAATCCAAAAATTTATTGCTAATTATGCATTATTTTTCAAGCTCAGCAAATTCTTACTTCTGCTGCACCTAGGTTGTTGCTCTTGAATATTATTCTAGCTGGTCTATGATAATGAATGATTAATTCCAAAACCCATTAATCGCTAGCGATCTTATAGATCGATTGTTTTAATAGTATAATATTAAAATATTGTTTTTAATATTAACTATATTGTTATTATGTGTGCTGGTTATGCATAAATCTATTATCGCTCTTTTAGAAATTTTATCAAATAATCTCTGTTTAAGTGTAGTAAAAATTTTTCACATTTATAGATTATCGATAATAAAACAAAAATATATATTGTACGAATTTTCCAACTCACTGTATTTATTATAATATGAATGTATAATGAATGTATGGCATATGGTCTCACTTACATAGCCTGTTGAATATATATGTATTATTACCGTTAATATATACTCATTAAAGGTGTACGAATTTTTATATAGAGTCATTTTTTCTAAATAGTCGAATATTAGATGCGTAGAGCTAATTTTTCATAAAAATTATATTCAAAGTTTATTAATGATGTAGCTTAATATATTATGTAGTATTCATAGTGTAGTAAAGACGTACCACAAAACTATCAAATATTGTCACTTATAACTTTAAAGTTTTAATGACATTATTTGTTAGTTTTAATGAGAAAAGGTAGGTACTGTAATAATATTTATCATCACAATATTATAGAACATCTTCTCACTATTCAAATGATACTATGTAACTATATTAGGCTACTATATTATATATCATACAGTAATAAGCAAATAATTATTGGAATTTTCCTCAATTAATAGGTTTCAAATTTCATTGAAAACTTTTCTTCATTTATCCTTAATATCTCGTCATTTGTCTGTGAAAATTAATAATAATTGTTGTATTTCTGACAGTATTCGGTTATATATTGTATAAATTACAAAGAAAATAATGTTTGAATATTTAATATGGAATATTATACAAAATACGTTGATATGTATAATATTGGTATATATTTGTTTTTTATCATTTTATATTTTTATATTTGAATGTTTTACTATTGCACTATAACATAGAAAACTATAATCAAATTACTATTGTACAATTAGTTGTTAAAACTAGTCATTGAAATGTAATTCGACTTCAATATTTTATTATTGTCGTGGCTGTAATATCTTTACTAGTTGCTGCATAAACATTTTTTAAACAGGAAAATTCAATTATTGGTGTATGAGGCTGGATGTCTTTTCAACTATTTGAAATTATTCAGTATTTATTCAATTGAAAAACAATCTTGATGTGCTTCATAGTGATATAGTGTACAAATTGATAACCGTATTTAAAATCTGATTCATTTTTCAAAATTATTCACAGTAATTGGAGAGAAAGCAGTAAATTGAGCTATTTTACTTTCAAATTTTCTATCGCTCTATCCATCTATCCATCTAATTTATTCAGAAACATGTATCAGATGCCAGAATACAACCAACTTACAGCAATAGAGTTAACACAAGATTCTGTGGAAGCCTACAATGTTAAAATGTATAAATTTATTTGTTTAACAACTCATTTGAATACTTTTTCGGTATTTATATAAATTTGATTTGAGAATATCTCATATATATTCCAATTGAATGCTATCTTATTCAATTCCAACTACTTTAACAGGTCAATTTGTTTCTCTTTTCGCATGTGGACAAATTATTTTAACTATTTAGTATTTTTCTTGAAAGTGACTGAGAATTTATAGTAGGTACTTTAGCTCAATTCTGACTCCCCATATTTATTAATCTATCCCATTACTTTACACATTATTCACACAAGATATCCCATCATTTATAAAAGATAAATAGAAACCAGTTACAAAATACATGCAAGCCTATTATTATAGTGGTAATCTACTACCATCAAAAATACCCACCCAATTTTGAAATAGCTCAACCAGATTATGGAATAGCACCCAGGAAATGTATTTACCTTCCCGTAAATACACTATTCCCCACCCCCACCTACACCAAATCAGCCATCAAAAATACAGTTTCAACTTTCTAAATACAATTTTATCTCCAGTGTCATAATCGATGTAATTTATCTGATTTTGATGATATTATAAATACATAGACTCTTAAATATTTCACATAATATAACAATGATACATATTATATATTTTTACTAAACGAATATAAATGTACACAATGTTAAAACTGCATGTCAAGTATAAATACAAATATATTATTACTACTACTACTACAAAACAATATATCAAGTATTGTCTGTGTGTAAAAATAAAACAATGAAAAATTTATTTCATTATGAAAGAATATATTTGTACTTTAGTATTTTTGTACGTGATTGAATTAATAAAAATTATAAACTGTAGATCGATAGTGGTTCAATTATTGAGGTTAATATAAATTAATTATTGTGTATTGATTATAAATGGAAAATTTTAATAGTGATACATTAATTATTGTTGTTAATATTACGATAATTGTTTCTCAAAAATACTGTCTTTAACATATGGTTGTGTTCCTTTGTTGAATTTTTTTATAATTTATAATATATTGTTGCAAATAATTATTACTCTAATTTCAAGTTGATTCTATTTTATGTTGATTTTTGTGTTAATAAATAATTATTGTCGATAATGTTTGAGTGGAACCAATTATTGTTTTTTGTTGTTTTTGGTAGAAAATTGAGTTATTATGGAAATAGTAGATTTCGTTAGTTGCATAATATATTTATTATTAGAGAAAGTTTCACTCATTTTCAGTAGTTTGTTGCCCAAAATTATTGAAATAGATAAAACTATTATTAGGCGCCGCAGACCGGGATGCGTTATATATATTACATAATATATATAATGTAAAAAGTATTTTATCGTTAGATGATAATATTAATAATAATTAAAAATAATTGAAAAAGAAAGCGTTACGGAAAAATATTTTCAATTAATTTTTCTGTAAATGTGTAACAACGTGATTCGTATGATAGATTATTTTTATATTTTTTTATATAAGCGAAAATACCGTGTAAATAAATCTACTTATAAATACACTTTTATATAACTGCAAGTCCCGAGCGAAAATTATCACTTACGTGTGGCATGTATTTGAAAACTAAATACAGTAGAATCAAAAATCCTTCCTACCCTACACAGTAGGTCAAAAAACTTCAAAAATAGAAAATAATTCTCAATTATTTAGTTCCAAATTGAAATTCCGCTATAGGATCTTGAAATCTGTAAGAACCCACTCTAGGGTACGATTGAAAATAGCTTGATCCTCTCAAAAAAAAGCTTAAACTAATGAAATATTTACACAAATTTAGATCTTTTTTTTCAAATATAACCACCTCCACACATTAGTGACCCATAAGGCATGCATGAGTTTCAAGTACAACCAATTATTTCACTTAAAAAATATTATAGAAGCTTGTTGTTTTTTGGAATGGAAGAATTTAATTGTTTTCTGGAGTAAAATCCAGGTTAGAGCAATTAAACCAACCGGTGATGCAAGTTACCTTAACGAGTTAAGGTTATATAGAAATTATTCTACTATAATATGGTACCATATTTGGAAGAATTAAGAAACCTTGTATCATAAAACAAATATAATATCTATTTTTCTGGTTGATTTTTTTAAATATCGATGATAATTTTTATTTTAATGTTTAGAATTGCAGTTATTGTAGTATTGTTATTCGTCTTATTATTTTTGTAATAAAATATCTTTTTATCACTTTGATATCCTTTGACACATTGATACCTTTTTTTGAGAATAAAAATGTTGAAATAAAACATTGTGTTGGATTTATTTGTTTTTCCCAACTTCATTCTAAAGGTTTAATATAGTAACAAAATATGCAACTTTGCAATATATCCCTGCTTCTCAATGGATGCCCTCTCTATCCACTATCTCCGTTTACGGAGGTAGTGCTCTATCAGACAAAGAAAGAATACCTTTGACTCTAATGGGAGTGTTTACACATTTGCAGTATACCGGTGTGTGAATACTCCCATAAGAAACAATGTGTTATTCACTTCCTGTCTAGCAGAGTTGAAATTCATTGGAATTTCTCAAGCAGGACTGAAACAGTTTCATTCTAGATCCCAATCAGTTTAATATAATGAATCAGATTAACTGAAATAGTTTATATTTTTTAATAGTAATAGTTTATATTTCAGATTAACTGAAATAGTTTATAACTGATCCATAATTCTAGTTGGTCTAAGTTTATGCAATTAATCAATAGTTCAATTGATACTATTTATGGATAAATCTATCATTCATTAATTTATGGATGACGCATCAGTCATAAATCCAATATCTGTTCTCTTGTATTGAGTTCAAAAGTTATGATTACAATTGACTCGTAGTTTTAAGTGTATTCCAAACCACCAATGATTACAATCGTAGAATAGAGACAAATTCTAGAGCCACATTGTGACTTTATAATAGCAAATCACAATAATTGAAAAAGTCGGCTGCTGGGTTTATATATGCAATGGACAATAGCCATTGTCTTATACAATTAATAACGAATCTTGACAGCTTATTGCATGTAAGAATAAGCTGATCTAAATATATTCTATATACTTATGGATAAATCACCTATAAATATAGATTACCATATACATAAATGAAAAAATAGATTCATAAATATTCCAAACATACATACAGCACAGAAACCACGCTGATAGATGAGCCAATCGTCTATTAGCTCATGTAATAGATAAGAATAGCTCACTTTTTGTGTAGTTGAGAAGTTGATATTGTGGTAATTATTCATATTGAATGAAGAAGACTAAGAAATTGTCAAAAATCCACAGATTTATTGATACTTAGAAAGACCGGTTTCGATTATTACACCATTGTCAATCTCTGATAAACTCAGAGTTTATCTTTCTAAAGTATCAATAAATCTGTGGTTTTTTGACAATTTCTTAGTCTTTTTCATTCAATAAAAATAGTTCAATTGATACTATTTATGGATAAATCTATCATTCATTAATTTATGGATGACGCATCAGTCATAAATCCAATATCTGTTCTCTTGTATTGAGTTCAAAAGTTATGATTACAATTGACTCGTAGTTTTAAGTGTATTCCAAACCACCAATGATTACAATCGTAGAATAGAGACAAATTCTAGAGCCACATTGTGACTTTATAATAGCAAATCACAATAATTGAAAAAGTCGGCTGCTGGGTTTATATATGCAATGGACAATAGCCATTGTCTTATACAATTAATAACGAATCTTGACAGCTTATTGCATGTAAGAATAAGCTGATCTAAATATATTCTATATACTTATGGATAAATCACCTATAAATATAGATTACCATATACATAAATGAAAAAATAGATTCATAAATATTCCAAACATACATACAGCACAGAAACCACGCTGATAGATGAGCCAATCGTCTATTAGCTCATGTAATAGATAAGAATAGCTCACTTTTTGTGTAGTTGAGAAGTTGATATTGTGGTAATTATTCATATTGAATGAAGAAGACTAAGAAATTGTCAAAAATCCACAGATTTATTGATACTTAGAAAGACCGGTTTCGGTTATTACACCATTGTCAATCTCTGATATCCACCATTATAACCCAGTTTATCAGAGATTGACAATGGTGTAATAACCGAAACCGGTCTTCCTAATTATCAATAAATCAGTGGTTTTTTGACAATTTCTTAGTCTTTTTCATTCAATATGAATAATTACCACAATATCAACTTCTCAACTACACAAAAAGTGAAACTGAGTAGAACTTTCAAATTTGTTTTGAATTTTCATGAAAATTTTATTTGGAAATTTAAATTCAATAACAAAATACAACACTAACAAATTTATTGAAGTGAAAAAGAAAAAAGAAATGAACTTGGACCTAATTATTTAAAAAAAGTTGTTAAAAGTACTTCATATGTGTATAAAATGAGCTATGTTTATTGATTTGATCCAGTCTGCTATTTTTTTTATATTAGTTTTTGTTGTCTTACTTGTAATTAGGTTCGATGGTATTAAATTGATCAACCTATTGCTTATATATGTGAATTGTCTCCGGCATACAGTAAGGTCAGTTCTGTTAATTTGGAAATTGGATTGCATTCGAAAATTATAAGTTCTGATTTGTGGTGTGAATAGGTTTCTGTTTTTAATTATATAAAGTATAATATTTTTCACATAAAGTTGTTTAACTGTTAAGACTGGGAATTCTGTAAAAATAAGATGTGTGGGGTATCGTCTGGGTCGACCAAGGGCAGCTTTTATTATATGTCTCTGAATCAAGGAAATTTTGTTGAAATGTGTGTCCAATGCTCCACCCCAAACCCTAATCCCATACTGAAATACAGACTGAGCATAAGCGAAATATATTAATCTCAAAATAGATAAGTCTCCCAGACCGTTCAATCTGTAAAACTTGTGGATAATATGTTTCAATTTTTGACAAGTCTTATTTATGTGCGTATTCCATTTTAGTTGAGAATCTAATATCACACCTAAGTACTTGGTCTCTCTCACTCTCTCTAATGATTGACATGCACAGTCTCCACCTCCCTCCTGTAAGCCTTCACTATGGTTATAATGATAGGCGCAGCAGTCTGAGTGAATTTTTATTCCGTTACGAAATATGTCTGCAGGTATGGACCTTTCAGATGGTGAGAAAATCATGAAAACACTTTTTCTTATATTTAAAGTTAGAGTGTGGTGATCTAGCCACATCTTAACTTGGGCCAGACCAGATTCTGCCAAACTCCTGACCTCTCGCCAGTTAGATGCTGTAAATATTAGGGCTGTATCATCAGCAAAGGAGATTGCATGACAACCATTCATTTGGATCCTCAAAAGATCATTAATATAGATCAAAAATAAAATCGGCGAGATTACTGTCCCCTGTGGAAGGCCATATTCTGACAGTGTAACTTTACTAGAACCAAGAGTCTGGATTCTTTTACTCAAATAGCTTTTAAATAGCTTCAACACTGGTCCACGGAAACCTATTCTCTCTAATTTGTTCAGAAGGGTATTGTGTGGAATGGTATCATAGGCCTTAGCCAAGTCCAGATACACTGACAATGTTTTTTTATTATTCTGGAAATTATCGGTCACTATTCTAACCAGTTCAGTCATAGCGTCTTCAGTGGATTTACCCTCCTGGAAACCGTACTGATTACCAGCTATAAATTGATATTTTTCTAGATATTTTATAATTCGTACTTTAATTATTTTCTCGAATATTTTAGATAGGTTACTAATAAGACTTATGGGACGGTAGTTCTCAGGAGCTTTTTTGGCACCTGATTTATACAGAGGGATTATTTTTGCAATTTTGAAATGAGATGGAAAATGGCCTAATTCAAAACATTTGTTGAATATTATCGACAAGGGCTTCGCTATGTATTCTGATATATTTTTTAAGCATATATTTCCTAGTCCATCCACCCCAGGAGAAGAATTAGTTTTTAAATCTTTAATAGTAAGCAATACCTCATCAGAGCTCGTTGGGTACATAAAAAATGAATTTGGAGTGTTAGTCGCATCACAATGTGAATTCTGTGAATGTACCAACTGCAATGTATCCCCAGTATCAATCCTCTCCGCATAAGTTCTTCCTACCTCAGAGAAATATTTATTCAGCGTTTCCGGGTCGATGTCAGGTGGTTTATACACACGTTTTCTGTCTAAAATTTCCTCAATACATTCCCATGTCTTCTTACTATTACCTTTGGAAAGCGATATTTTATTTCTATAATAATCGAATTTAGTTTGTTTTATAAGTTTATTTAATGTATTTCTGTATGTTTTGTATTTATTCCGCAGTTGTTGATTGAACGGTTGACTATTTAATTTTTTATGCATTTTGTCTCTTTCCCTAATAGATCTAATAAGTCCTGGAGTGATCCAGTTTTTTAGAGGTCTATTCCTGTTTTTAATTTTTATTTGATCAGTGGAAGATTTTATGTAGCTAACTAGTTTACTGTAAAAATTATCAACTTTATCATCTAAATTCACATTGATTTCATTGAAGCAAGTTTCAGTTTCCCAGCTTTCCCCCTTCAACTTATCAATCAATTTCATGTAGTTAATTTTCTCAGTAAAGATCTCTCCACTCTTCTCTAAAACTGTGATTGGATTTCCCAAATGAAAAGTTGTACAAAAATGGTCCGTTATGCAGGTTTTTTGTATAGAGCTCAGTACATAACTCTCTCCAAAATGAACATTTTTCCAGAATATATGATCTATACATGTTTTTGTGTGACCTGAAATACGAGTAGGCTTATTTATCAGGGATTGCAGACCATGCATTTGCAGAAGACTGCTATATTCAGTTGATAAATTACTGTTACTTAAAATATCAATGTTTAAGTCTCCAATAAGAAGAACATTTTCGTTTTTATGAATATTAGACATATTCACATCTAAGTCATTTAGAAAAGTTTCTATGTTTGAGGATGGAGATCTGTACACTGCCAATAATGTGATAGGGTGACTAAAAGCTACTAATCTAATCGCAATAATATCTGCAGCCGAATTTTCAAAGTTAAGATAATGAACATCAAACGATTCTTTCACAAAAATACATAATCCATTACTATTATTCAGTTGCCCTGGCTTATCAATAACTGTATAGCCATCTATGCTATAATCAAAATTCTTATCTTTTGTCATCCAAGTTTCCGTTAGAATTATTATATCGTACTTTATTGTACAATTTTGTAAAATATAAACAAACTCATCAAAATTCCTATTGATACTTCTAATATTCATATGTATAATATTTAAAAAATCAACAGTATCTGTTATTTCACCATCTATACTAGAACGAAAATCAAAACTAATAATATCATCATTCTCTATCGTATCAAAACATTCCAAATCTATTACTTCATTGAAACTATATTGAGTATTCATTATTAAATTGAATGGAATTTAAAAAAATTATGTCCTGTAATGGTTGTTATATTCATGCTTAAAGTTTATGTTATCTTGCTCAAGTCCTTCTCGTCTCGAATATGTAGCACTTGTCCTCCCTCGACCTTCCTTAACAATATCTTGCCGTCCCTGATCCAGACAAATTTGTATCCCTTGGTGGAGGCTTGTTGTTTGGCCTTTTTGAAGAGCTCCAGGAAGAAAGGTGGCAGGTGGTCGTGAGCCACAATACGCCCAGCTGGCAGCTTTTTGTTCACAACACTGGTCGAGATACCCGGACCAGATTTATCTTTACTAGCCATTTTTTTAAAGTCATTAAGCCATGCTAATTTGTCCTGCCGCTTAATGAACTTGTAGACGATGGGTTTTACTGCGCCCTGCACCCTACCAGGCATCCTATGAGCTATGCTCAAGCAGTCCTTAGATTTCATCGAGCTCCCCAAAATATTAGATATTTGGTCAAACACTTCGAACACAGATTCATTCTTCGATTCCGGAACTCCAGACAGAATCAAGTTGTCTTTACGTGTATACCGCTGAAGTTCAGCCATTTCATTTTTAATTAACGTATTTTCACTTTTTACCTCAGCGATTTCACGTTTGAGAGATTCTATTTCACTCTTCTGAGATGTTAAATCCTTCTTGAAACTATCAAATTCATTAGACAGAAAGTCCACGGACACTATTAATTCGGATATTTCTTTCCTAACAGGAGCAAGTTCAGTTTGAATAAGTTTAGCTATTTCGGTTGTTAACAGATCTTTGACAGTAGCTGCGATGCGCTGTAAGTCCAAAGGGGAAAGACAGTGTGTGTGTGTGTGTGTGTGTGTGTGTGTGTGTGTGTGTGTGTGTGTGTGTGTGTGTGTGTGTGTGTGTGTGTGTGTGTGTGTGTGTGTGTGTGTGTGTGTGTGTGTGTGTGTGTGTGTGTGTGTGTGTGTGTGTGTGTGTGTGTGTGTGTGTGTGTGTGTGTGTGTGTGTGTGTGTGTGTGTGTGTGTGTGTGTGTGTGTGTGTGTGTGTGTGTGTGTGTGTGTGTGTGTGTGTGTGTGTGTGTGTGTGTGTGTGTGTGTGTGTGTGTGTGTGTGTGTGTGTGTGTGTGTGTGTGTGTGTGTGTGTGTGTGTGTGTGTGTGTGTGTGTGTGTGTGTGTGTGTGTGTGTGTGTGTGTGTGTGTGTGTGTGTGTGTGTGTGTGTGTGTGTGTGTGTGTGTGTGTGTGTGTGTGTGTGTGTGTGTGTGTGTGTGTGTGTGTGTGTGTGTGTGTGTGTGTGTGTGTGTGTGTGTGTGTGTGTGTGTGTGTGTGTGTGTGTGTGTGTGTGTGTGTGTGTGTGTGTGTGTGTGTGTGTGTGTGTGTGTGTGTGTGTGTGTGTGTGTGTGTGTGTGTGTGTGTGTGTGTGTGTGTGTGTGTGTGTGTGTGTGTGTGTGTGTGTGTGTGTGTGTGTGTGTGTGTGTGTGTGTGTGTGTGTGTGTGTGTGTGTGTGTGTGTGTGTGTGTGTGTGTGTGTGTGTGTGTGTGTGTGTGTGTGTGTGTGTGTGTGTGTGTGTGTGTGTGTGTGTGTGTGTTTGTGCGCATGTGTGAATGTGTGTGCGTATGAATGTGTGTGCGTATGAATGTGTGTGCGTATGAATGTGTGTGCGTATGAATGTGTGCAAGAATGATTATAAATATTGTTTAATGGGAAACTTCTGAAATACGTCGCAAACCACCAGAGCTTGTACAAAAATTATTCTTTGAAAAAATCTTCCCTGCATGTTACTACTATGGTTTTTATTACTTGTAAATGTCTTATAAATTTCACTTTTCTTTGCATCAGACCAAGTTTACAAGATCCATGTGGTTGATATTTATTTGTTGATAAATCTATATATATAAAAGCGAAATGGCACTCACTCACTGACTGACTCACTCACTCACTCACTCACTCACTCACTCACTCACTCGCAGAACTAAAAATCTACCGGACCAAAAACGTTCAAATTTGGTAGGTATGTTCAGTTGGCCCTTTAGAGGCGCACTAAGAAATCTTTTGGCAATATTTTAACTCTAAGGGTTGTTTTTAAGGGTTTAAAGTTCGTCTTTTAGCATGTATATTCTTCTTCTCCCAATCTCTTAATTATAATTGAAATTTCCATATCATATGTTACTATAGAACTATAATCTAGATAGAGTACCTCTTCGAAACAGTTGTTAACTGGCAACTAAATTAATAATTTTGTCAGGTTGGCATTAAGTTGAGTAGACTTTGTTAGGTTGGCACAAAGTTGAAGATTTAAATGCATTTATCGCGGAAAATTGATTGGGCACTGCTACTTCAATCCTGGAAATATTATATTAATAGCCGTCAGCTTGCTACGCTCGCCATATCCGTTTAGCCAGACGTTTAGTCTGGACCCCCGACTGGATTTCTAACATATGATAGAAATGCTCAAATGAAAATGCAGGCGAGCGAAGCGAGCCTGCTGATCTCATTCTTGGACGATACAGTCGGGGGTCCAGGGGGCGGAGCCCCCTGGCTAGACGGATATGGCGAGCGAAGCGAGCCTGACGGCTAGTAAAATATATTCTATTCTATTATATAGATTCTTCTATATAGAATAGAATACGTAGATGATGCTTTTATTGGTTAATACATAAAAACTGATGAATATTAATCAATATGTGGATAAACTACATTGGCAATATGTTAATAATATCTATTTGTCTATATGCAACGGATAATTATCTTTCAATACGTAATGAATATGTATCGACGAATATGTAAATAATAAGTATCAGACAGTTCGTCAATGATACCTTTTGAAAAATACGTAAATAATACATATTGGTCAATAAGTAACTAATTGGTATAAATCAGTGAGTAAATAATTTGTATTGGTCAATTCTTATCTATAATATTATTTTTTATATTGTACATGAATGATACGTACCAATAATATATATATAATACCAATGAATTAGCAGTAGGCTATTGATTAATATGTAGATAATACATATGAGAAAATGTATGAATAATACCATAGAGACACAATAGTGTAAGTAGATATCCCATGGTATAGAGAATTTATGTCGAAACTTTTATTGTTATCTCAAGCCGATTACTGTCGATTATTGTCAATTTTTACTGTTTTGTAGAGGAGAGAGTGTATGAATGGCACAATTTGAGAGACTACCAGCGTCACACAGCTTCACGGAAAAGAACTACGTGGACTATCGACTTGGGATAACAGTAAAAGTTGCGACATAAACGCCCTATACCATGGGATATCTACTTATGCTATCGTTTCTATATGCTAATACGTATCAGCTAGTTCGTCAATGATACCTTTTGAAAAATACGTAAATAATACATATTGGTCAATAAGTAACTAATTGGTATAAATCAGTGAGTAAATATTTGTATTGGTCAATTCTTATTTATAATATTTATAATTCTTATTTTGGGATAGAATTCTTTGGTGTGTCTGCTATGGCTTCCAAGAGAGCGGTTTTACAGCTGGGTCTATAGTTTTTCTGTTTTGCAGAGCTAAAATGTATTAAGGACTTGTTCTCTGGCTGCTTTCATTGTATTTCTTTCCATTTGCTTCTTTTTTTCTTATTTTGTTATCATTTGTATTAGTTGGCTGTGTTTGGTTATAGTGTTAGTGTTATTGTGTTATTGTTATAGTTATTATTCTATTGTTGCACTTGCTGCTATTGAATTACTGTGTTTCCTTTGTTATTGCTACAAATATTTTGTTTGCTATTGCTTTAGTCATTGAATTTGTGCTGATAGTTTCTAATGCATATTTGTACATTTTATTTCATATTACTGTTATTAGTTGTTATATTTCTGAATTGCTAAGTTACTTATTTGACTCTATGTTATGTATCTCATATTTATATTTATATTTGTCTTGTTATTTTTGTTGATCTTGTTACGATTGTATTCTTTTGAAATTGGTGTATACCGTTGGAAATGTAATAAATAAATAAATATTAATTTTTATACTGTACATAAATGATACGTACCATTAATATGTATTATACCTACACATTAGCTGTAGGCTATTGATGAATATGTACAAAATACCAGAGAAAACTCCTATAATACATATACATGATAATACATATTGGAAAATACATAAATAATACTTCTCTACCCCCCTCTTTCATCTACTTTAACTTCAGATCCCAATCAGTTTAACATACTGAATCTGGTTAACTGGAATAGTTTATATAGTTTAATAGTTTATAGTTTAAATAGAAATAGTTCATATTTCAGATTAACTGAAATAGTTTATAACTGATCCACAATTCCAGTTGGTTTGAGTTTATACAATTCATCAATAATTCAATGAATACTATTTATGGATAATTCCATAATTCATTCAAAGGATCACTATATAAGCAGTAAATATACACACATACATATATATACAGTATATATACAAGTGAAAGAAATACATTAATTACAGTAGATCTGTTTATTCATACAATATACGTTCAAAAATGAGTAATATTTGTTATCGCTTGAGTCAAAGAGATCGGAAAACAGACATCAAAAAGTTTTTGAGAGAATTAAAGGCTGATAGAGAGAGATTGTGTGAGTGGAAGATAGATAGATATACAAATAGAGAGAGAGAGAGAGAACGAGTGATAGAGAAAATACTCCGTTCTATAAAGAGAGGCAAGAGCAAGTCAGTACTCGGTACAGGCTTGGTTTTATTATTTTGCTTGCCGCGTCTATTTCTGCACTCTGCTCCAATATTGATGTCAGGTCAGCAGCAGAAATGCATCATCAGCGGATTTCCATTCATTAACTATTTCACGCAAACGGGAAGTGTAGTAGCAGCAACTCTATCTTTGATCTGCTGTACTGTCATAAATGAATTCTTCCCCATTGATCTGTTGTAATATTGAAACTGAATTCTCTTGAAGCGCGATATATCAGTGTTATTGAACTCATGTTGTTGACCGAACGCAGTAAGGTCTATGTTTTAACTCGGATTTTCTTTCACCTGTCTGTCTGTCTGTATGTAACGCATTTACAGCCAAGCGCGTTGATAAAATTCTATGAGATTTGGCAGGAATATTCCTTTTTTACTACAAATCGATGTATACACTGAGTTTTTTTGATACTTTACATTTTAAGGATAATATGAAAGGAAATGGAATCTTCTCCATACTTTGATCTATATATATATATATATTATATATATATATATATATATATATATATATATATATATATATATATATATATATAAATGCGAAATGGCACTCTCTCACTCACTGACTGACTGACTGACTCACTCACTCACTCGCAGAACTAAAAATCTACCGGACCAAAAACGTTCAAATTTGGTAGGTATGTTCAGTTGGCCCTTTAGAGGCGCACTAAGAAATCTTTTGGCAATATTTCAACTCTAAGGGTGGTTTTTAAGGGTTAAAGTTCGTCTTTTAGCATGTATATCTTCTTATTCTCTTAATTATAATTGAAAAATGTCCATACCATATGTTAATATAGAACTATAATCTAGAGAGAGTACCTCTTCGAAACAGTTGTTAACTGGTAACTAAATTAATAATTTTGTCAGGTTGGCATTAAGTTGAGTCGACTTTGTTAGGTTGACACAAAGTTGAAGATTGAAATGCATTTATCACGGAAAAATTGATTGGGCACTGCTACTTCAATCAGAGCTATTCCTGGGAATATTATATTACTAGCCGTCAGGCTTGCTTTGCTCGCCATATCCGTTTAGTCAGACGTTTAGTCAGACGTTTTGTCTGGACCCCCGACTGTATCGTCCTAACATAAATGATAAAAATGCTCACGCTCGCCTGCTGATCTCATTCTTGAAGGATCCAGTCGGGGGTCCAGGGAGCGGAGCCCCCTGGCTAGACGGATATGACGAGCGAAGCGAGCCTGACGGCTAGTATCACTATATATATATCATCTACTCTGAAGATAGGATTAATTAGACTATAGAATTAGAATTTAGACTGAACTCATCCCGACACATAGACTCTATAGTGGGATGCAAGACAATAGTTTAAGGAAATTAATCCAAGTATGTAACTTAAAGGACTTTTTCCCATATTGTCAATGTTTTTCTCATGTTTTAATATGACGAACAAGTAAAGTATAGAATTATTCATAATCAATCAGCTGACAGGTGGGTTATTCATTGCATGCATTACGGTGAACAGGTGACATCAGTCTTGTGAATGAGAAAACTGCGTGAGGTCTACTGTTCACAGAACTACTAGTATGCGGCCTACACTCATAGAATGTAAATTCTTGACACTTGAGACAATACCCACTAGTAGTTCTGTGAACAGTAGACCTCACACAGTTTTCATCCACAAGTATCTGGTATCACCTGTTCACCGGCTTCTCCAGACATCTGTGTAATGCATGCAATGAATAATCCACTTGTCAGCTGATTGATTATGAATGATTGACCGAGCGAAGTGAGGTCTAAGATTCAAGTCGACGGTTTGGCATTTCTCTTTATGTTTGAATGTTTATATGTTTATATGTTGCGCATTTACAGCGAAACGCGGAATTAGATTTTCATGAAATTTGACAGGTATGTTCCTTTTTGAATTGCGCGTCGACGTATATACAAGGTTTTTGGAAATTTTGCATTTCAAGGATAATATAAAAGGTAAAAGGAGCCTCCTTCATACGCCAATATTAGAGTAAAAATCAGACTATAGAATTATTCATCATAAATCAGCTGTTTAGTGGACTATAATACTACCCGTTTAAAAACATCGAACATCTTGAAAATTTATCTTTCCATCAACGTTAGTAGACAGTTTACTATATTGCTACCCGTTCAAAAACATCGAACATCTTGAAAATGTATCTTTCCATCAACGTTGTAGACAGTTGCAGCCAGACCTGATAACAGCGTTAGGACAGAAAGCTCTATGTTCATTTAGGACTTTTTCTAGACATTTTAAATTGATAAATTATTTATTAATTTTTGAAAAAACATAACAACAGGTCAATGTAACTTACTGAGTGCGAGGTCCACTGTTCACAGAACTACTAGTTCTATAGTCTGACTTATCCTATCTTCAGAGTAGATGATTATATATAGTAATATCGGAGTATGAAGGAAGTTCATCTTCCTTTCATATTATCCTTAAAATGCAAAATTTCAAAAAAAACCTTGTGTTTACATCGACGCGCAGTTGAAAAGGAATATTCCTGCCAAATCTCATGGAATTCTATCAACGCGTTTGGCCGTAAATGCGTTAGATACAGACAGACGAAAAAAAAAATCGAGTTAAAACATAGACCTCACTGCGTTTGGTCTTAATTATTACTTAAGTAATATTACTAGATCACTTAAGTAATAGTAGGTATTGCTTGGGGCCGGTTTCCGAGCTCGAAATTTATCCAAGTTCTAGACTTTAAACAGCTGGAGTCAGAAAATTGGCTTACCGAAACGGGGCGTAGTCACAGTCCACGTTTAAATCTAGAAAAACTAGAAAATTGAACAAAAAAATTGAATAAAGAGAAAATAGTGTAAAGTTTCAGCTATTTCGAATTATTTAGGAATGTTTCATTTCGTCAACGAAAAACGTTTTCAATTATTATAGAAATGAGAAAATTAAGATTATCATAAAAACTACGACTACGCCCCGTTTCGGAAAGCCAATTTTTCAACTCCAGCTGTTCCAGAACTTAGGTAAGTCCCGAACTCGGAAACCGGCCCTTGGAGGGAATGGGAGAATGATTTGGAGTGGAAAAAGAAGAGGAAAGTGGAAGAAGGAAGAAATGTGCGGAATAGGAGGAGGACAAGAGAAGATTGAGGGATAAGAGGCAAATGATTGAGGAAGAAGAAGAAGAAGGATAGGATTGAGACAAAAAAGAGAAAGATAGATTTTATTTCCATTTGCACATTGGAGAATTGAAAGTGATGTAGGCGAGGTTAAGGCAATGAAAGCCCTCTCTTCCACAGAACCCACAAGACATAAAGACGAGAAGAATAAAGGGAAGAAAATAAATAAAATAAGATTGAGGAATATAAGTATATTCAATTAATCTTGATTACGTAAATTCACGAATTAATCATTGAAAAATATAATGTTCTTGACGAATAAAACATAATTGATTATTTTAAACTAGAATGAACAGTTAATATTAAATCTGGTATCAGCTATCCTCTATGAAAGACATGAAAGACAGTGGCAAGGCAAAGAATCGGCAACTCTGTTCTCCCATCTTTCTCCAATGCCATTATAACGTGGACCTCACTATAGCAGAGCGGAAATTCATTGAAAATCAGGGATCCTATAACTTGACCTTGACAAGCATAGGGCTATCAGAGCCCTGTTAAGGAGTAGGGTAGGCAACTTGCACAACACATTTTCAAACCATCAGTTTTGTGGAATTGGGCTTTTTACATTGTAAGCATAGGGCTAACAAGCCCTTTTCAGGGGACGTGTAGGCAATATGGTGAACACATTTTTGAACCAATTAATAATACCATAGATGAAGGATAAGTAAGTAATAATAATATACTATATTATTCTTGTCTCTTATAATACTGTACATCTTATTTTTTATCTTTTGCTTCCTCCCACTGTTGTTCTTCTGTTTTTCCTCTATATCCTTCTCATCCTTCTTCTTTCCTTTCTCTTTCTCATAGCTTCAACCGTATTCTCTCATTTTCACTCTCTTATCTTTTCCTTTCAAAATACTAGTAGCTCTGTGAACAGTAGATCTCGCGCAGTTATAAACTACAGTCTCCTCTAATACTGTCCATCAGAGTGAATTCTGTCGTGTCGGCGAGATATCGGTGCATAAACGACTAATGGCTGTTTGGGTTGTTGTATCGACAATGCTAATAATTTGATGTAAACGGCTACTATCATCGAAATGTTACCGAGTTGAAAGCAGAGAAAAGTCGGGAGAAAATACTATGCTACTTCATCTGAATGCAAATGCTACTTCAAGTTATCAATTGCATGCCTAACTGCATGCAATTAATAGTCCACACAACAGCTGTTTTCTCATTGAGTTACATTGAGATATTGAAATTGCATGCGACATTGCATGCAATTTATAATCCACTCGACAGCTGTTTTATGATGAATAATTATTGTAGGTCTATAGTCTGATTTTCACTCTAATATTGGCGTATGAAGGTGGCTCCTCTTCCTTTTATATCATCCTTGAAATACAAAATTTCTAAAGACCTTGTAAAACCGACGCGCAATTTAAAAAGGAACATACCTGTCAAATTTCATGAAAATCTACTACCGCGTTTCGCCGTAAATGCGCAACATATAAACATAGAGTGAAATGAAAACCATTGACTTGAATCTTGGACCTCACTTTGCTCAGTCAACGATATTGACTTTTTGAAAAATCTTGCTTCCTTTTCTCTTTCGAACTATCTTAGTTTTCTACATCTCTTCTTCTTCCTACATATTCTTTCTTCTGAATTTATCTTCTCTTCCTTCCTTCCAAACATTTTGTCCAGTCCTTTTTTTTAAGTTAATTTTTTTAAGCTCTGATTCTTTTAGTCCACTTTTCTACCTTACTTGTTCTCGAGTGATACATATTTATTTATAGATACATCGATGAATACAATAAAATTCTCAACTATAGATGATTGAAAAAGCAACAACAGGCTTAAAGCCCAAAACTGTTCCTTCCACAAATTTAGATAGAAATTGTCCAAAAATCTTCTCTCTTACTATATGTTCTAATTTCCATTTTCTTTAATCCGTTTTCCATTTCTTCTGTTTTCCTCCTTCTCCTCATTATTTTTCTCCCCTCCTTTTTCACCTCTTTTCTTCTCCAGGTCACTTTTTTCTTCTTCTGAATACTTGTATCAAGTTTTCTTTCTCAGCTCCTCGTTAGTTTGGATGGTCTGCCCTCAAAGTCATGTATTGAGTTTAGGGAAAGAGTTTAAGTTACTATAGTTAGGTACTCGTTATAATGACAGTGGAGAACGATAAGAGAAGAACGTTGCTGAACCTCTGTCTAGTCAATGCCTTCTATAGACGGTAGCTGATACAGGTTCATTAATGTAATATTAACTGTTCATTCACGTTTAAAATAATCATATTTTATCAAGAAATTATATTTTTGAATAATTTCATAATGGATTTTCATGATTAAGATGGAATATTTTGTTAATTTATTATTAATTCTACATTGTTAAAAGACGATCTGGCAACAAAGCAAAGCGAGAACGAGATAGCGCTATCCACTTTGTTGAATAATAGACAAGGATAGCAATGCCATTGCTATTATTGACAAGACAAAAGATCGGCAACGTTTTTCTCTCATCATTCTCCACTGCCATTATAACTTGGACCTCACTATAGCACTTAGCGGCAGATTGAGTGAGGCGGCCATGTATGTGGGTTTGAAATTCGACAACAATTGACGATCTTGCAGCACTGATCGCAGGGCGTTTGGTGAGGATGACAAGCTGTTCAGCTCTGTTAAAGCCACCCCTCTACCGCTTGTCTGAATGTCTGTGTCTTATGATAATGGGATCAGAGGTTGAAAAGTAATGACCCTCGTACATGGATTACAAACATAGAAAATGAAGAATATTCATGTTTAATAAATTAATATATATACTTATAGGGAAACCATAACTGACAGAAAGAGGATCTTAGCAATAAAAACAATCAAAAGAAGGCAACAGGTTTGTTCAGATGAATTGATAAAAGATTGATTGATTGATTGTGTACTTTATTTATGTAGATTACAATATAAACTGGCTTTTACACTTATATACAATAGCTTACAATATAGCAAAATTATAGATGAATTTACATAATAAAGACTAATTAAATGATTTTTGAACTGCATATGATATGAAAAAAGTAATTGGTAATAGCTATAGATAATATTGTTATGCATCTACAAAAATTGGCGGAGCTTTGGACATATCAATGTCCATTCTTTGAAAAGAATATTCAAAATATCCTTCCCACTAACTCTCTACCAAAAGAAAGATCTGACAGAATGAAAAGGTACTGGTAAGAAAAGAAGAGAATTGAAGCGAATAAACAAAGAAAGAGGACTAACCAGAGACTACAGTGATCCTATGTGGTAAGAAAAATAATAATAAATGTATGATTAAAGATGTTCAAATACATTAATGTGTTATAGAATATCATATAGTGTTCTAACCTCCCACCAACTAAACGCATATAAATTATTCGAGCTTTTTGCTTCAACGAAGATCTGCCTGCCTGCACAACTTCAAAGAACCTTTGGCATTTCAAACGATGAGCTGCAGCCCAGATGGGGCTTTGAGGGGGGCTGAACCCCCTTTCACCTTTCCCGGCCCCCTTTCCGAAATTGCGGGGGCAGTACAACCGCCCCACCCCTAAACCACCCCCAGGCCTACGACAATCAATATAGGAGTGTGATGGAGCTCAGCTCTGGGTCTCCCTCAATACTGCTTGTGTTCTTCTTCTTCTTCTTCTTCTTCTTCTTTTTCCCTCTTCCTCCTCTTCTTATTTTTTTACCTCTTTCTGCTTACTTTTATGCCTCTGTCCCACCCCACAACTCTTGATCAATCTGTTCCTATCAACATTTTTCTTATTCTTTTTCTTCTTCTATATCCCCTCCTTCATCTTCTTTTCCTTCTTTCACCTGCTTACTTTACTTTTCTTACTTTTACTGCTTACTTTACTATTCCTGCTTACTTTTATGCCTCTGTCCTACCTCACAACCCTTGATCAATCTGTTAATATCAACATTTTTCTCTTTTTTCTTCTTCCTCTTTCACCTATTCCTGCTCACTTTTATGCCTCTGTCCTACTTCACAACCCTTGGTCAATCTGTTTCTATCAACCAACGTTATCTTTTTTAGCTATTTTTCTTCTTCCGTTACCTTGTATTTTGATAATACTTCCAACTTGTCCTGATTTCTCAGTCTTTTCTCCCAGCTCTCTCTCGTACATTTTCTCCGTCGTTGTACCATAGAGAAGAGATAGCATAAAAAGATATCTCATGGTATAGGGCATAGAATTGAAAATGAGGATGTTACGCTGTTACGTGTTTTCCACTCTCTTGTATGGGATGGAATCATGGACCCTCAAAAAGAGCCATATGGATAAGTTGGAAGCCTTTGAGATGTGGTGCTACCGCAGGATGTGGCGGATTCCATGGATGGATAGAGTCACCAACATGGAAGTCCTAGGGAGAATGAAGAAACAATGTGAAATTGTTCACACCATAAAAAAAAGAAAACTCCTGTATCTTGGACATCTTATGAGAAGCCACAAATATATAACTCTCCAGAATATAGTCCAAGGAAAAATCAGCGGAAAAAGGAGTGTTGGAAGGCGACGTGTTTCCTGGCTTAAAAATTTGAGGTATTGGTTTGACTGCAGCAGCAAAGATTTGTTTCGAGCGGCAGTGAATAAGATCCGGATTGCTGTGCTGATAGCGAACCTCCGATAGGAGACGCACTAGAAGAAGAAGAAGATGGTATAGGGCGTTTATGTTCCATATTTAAAGCCGAATTTCGTCAACTCAGCAGATTGCAGTAGACTTTTGTCTATTATCACTCTTTTGGCCGGGTGAGAGTGTATAAGAACGTTACAGTATAAGAGACTACCAGCGTCAAATAGCTCCAGATTTCAATGTCAAATCAAGCATATAGTCTCAGTAATTCTTTTTCGTGAACTCAAGCCTATAGTCCCAGTAGTTTTTTTCCGTGCAGCTATATGAAGCTTGTAGTCTCTCATACTGTACCGTTTTTACACTCCAACACCAACAAAACAATAATAATAGACAGTAGACGACAGTAATAGGCTTGAGTTGACAAAAAATCGGCTCAAATTTGCAATATGAACGACCTATGGGATATCTTCGTATTCTAGCTTTACTCTATGGTAATACTATATACAAAGTTCTCCTTGAGTGAAAGTATTAGTACCATGATGGAATTTCACAACCAGGGAAAACGAAAATGATTGATCCAGGAAAAGATAATAATTTACTCCTATAGAGAGAGTTACTTCAATCTCTATGAACGTATAATATTAAGGCTGTGCAAAGGCTAAAAATAAACTTTCTACTGGTAATATTTTTCAAAGTTTTTCGATTTGTATATCATCAAGCTATCAGAATTGGAAAGTTTTCTCAGGAAAAATTTTTTTTCCGATCATTACTTTTTGAGATATGAGCGCCCAAAGTTTATATTTTTAATTTTTGGGACAGAACATTTCAAATTCGGTAAGAGATGAATCAATGAGATTTGAACGATAAATTCTTCATGGTGAATGTGAATTCGTATGGCTTTTGTTGGTGGTGAGTCCCTTGCGGGAAGGTTCCACCGCCTGAATATATAATTTAAGCCGTCAATGGCCCTTACTACTGTCATTCTTCATGGTATTTTTGATCTAGTAAACCAAAACTTTTCTAAAAATATCAATTTTCCATAAAGTTATCCAAATAAATAAAAAATACCAAAAATAACTTTTGATTGAATTATTCTTGGTCATTTTTGGTAAATTGAATATTTTAGTTTTACTAGAACAACAGTACCATGAAAAATCTATCCTTCAAATCTCATGGATTTACCTTTTACCGAATTTGTCCATAAAGTTATTCAAATCAATAAAAATGACCAAAAATAACTTTTGATTGAGTTATTTTTGGTCATTTTTGGTAAATTGAATATTTTAGTTTTATTAGAACAACAGTACCATGAAGAATTTATCCTTCAAATCTCATGGATTTACCTTTTACCGAATTTGAAATGTTCGCCTGAGTATATAATTTAAGCCGTCAATGGGCCTTACTACTGTCATTCTTCATGGTATTTTTGATCTAGTAAACCAAAACTTTTCTAAAAATATCAATTTTCCATAAAGTTATCCAAATAAATAAAAAATACCAAAAATAACTTTTGATTGAATTATTCTTGGTCATTTTTGGTAAATTGAATATTTTAGTTTTATTAGAACAACAGTACCATGAAGAATTTATCCTTCAAATCTCATGGATTTACCTTTAA
This sequence comes from Nilaparvata lugens, assembly GCF_014356525.2. NCBI lineage: Eukaryota > Metazoa > Arthropoda > Insecta > Hemiptera > Delphacidae > Nilaparvata > Nilaparvata lugens. The sequence continues at coordinate 36,901,111 of NC_052513.1, read as the reverse complement.
CCGAATTTGAAATGTTCTGTCCCAAAAATTTAAAAATTAGGCGCTCATATCTCAAAAAGTAATGATCGGAAAAATTTTTTCCTGAGAAAACATTTTAATTTTGATAGCTTTATTATATACAAATCGAAAAACTTTGAAAAATATCACCAGTAGGAAGTTTATTTCTAGCCTTTGCACAGCCTTAATTAAGGTACTCTATAGTTATAATTAGTGTACGAACTATTATTGGATGCGTAATACTATATACAAAGTGTTCCTGAAAGAGTGAAAGTACTACCATGACGGAATTTCACAACCAGGAAAAACGAAAATGATTGATCCAGGAAAAGATGTTGATTTCGTCCTATAGAGTTACTTCAAAATTCCTTATTGTTCGGACACGAGAAATAGAGTAAAGTAAGTCTCATGCTTTTTTTCTCTCTTTGGTACTAACTACTTTCACCCTTTCAGGAACACTCTATGTATAGTATTACGCATCCAATAATAGTTCGTACACTAATCAAAGGGCAATACGTTCATAGAGAGGCGTGGACTAACCAGCCATCTCTGGATTCGATTAGAGCGGCAGATAGAAACAAAGTAAAAAGGATTTCTTCTCTGAAGAGAAAAAGAGAAACCCTGTAGTTGGCCTTAGCTAGGTCAAGGGAACATACATATATATATCATCAGAGAGAAGCGCTTGTAGTGTAGATCGATATAGAACCCTTTTCCACCCTCTGGGGTGCAGCGGGCACAGGGGGGCAACTTTCCAAATATAGGGGGGTGCAGTTCCAAGCGTGGGCGGTAGAATACCATCACCTCCCTGCAGAGCTCCCTCCCCTCTTGGATGATAGTAAAACTGGGTAAGGGTGGGGGTAGGTTCCATAGGAGGAGGGGGAGAAGGTCAAACATTCATCCATGGTACATTGCGCATGCGTGGTAGAGAAACACTTCAAGCTTACAGTGTTCGAGGTTACAAGAAGCATTGAGGTTATATTCCAAGGAACCCTGACAGATTGAATTGAATCCAAAGTTAAACATCCATAGATACATTGCGCATGCGTGGTAGAGTTACACTCCAGGTTATCAGTGTTGGTTGAATGGGAGGACTGATGTTATATTCCAAGGAATGCTGACAAATTAAAGTGAGTCGGAGCCTACAACTCCTGTGAGCTTCCTCTGCGCTCTTTGTCAGCGAATTTACTCTCATCAGTCATTTCCCGTCCCTTTTCATCTACCCTTTCATTTTCTCCTTTCCTTTCCTTGTTTCCAGACTCCCTTTTCAACCTTTTCACGTCTCATTTTTCTCTGTCTAGCTTATTATTTACTGTATATCTGTTTCCCTCTCATCTACTCAGTTCATATTCGAATCTATATTTTTATCTCTTTTCTATAATTCACTTCGTTTATCCTCAGTTTTATCCCTCTCTTTCTATTCCTTCCTCCCAGTGTATTTCATAGAAGAGCATAGTTGTAGATATATTGATTTAATTTATTTGGTTTACATTTAATTATAAATCTTGACTAATTTTTACCATTTTATATACTCCAGGTTGAAACTGAGGAACTCCATTTTTCCACTCTTTCTTGAACGTTTTCTTCTCCCACATTTTATTCCACCTCCTTTTCATTCACCCTTTTTCTTCTTACTATATTATTCATTGCTCTTACTATTTTTTCCTCATCAATGAAAGTTTGTATCTATAATTGTGTCTCTTCATTCCACCACATCTGCTCTTGCTATACACACTTTCTTCTTCTCCGTTTTTGAAGATTTCCCTCTCTCCTTTTACCTCCTTTTAATTCCTATTTACCTCCTCCACTACTCACCCTCTCTATCTCACAAATGTGGAGTCTCTCGTTTTCCATCTTACTCTTCTTCTCTAATTTTCCTCTTCACCTATCCTATTATCATTCCATTTTCTTGTTTCTCAATCACAACATTCATCTCAACTCCTATCTCACTCTTCTTCCTTCTCACTCATTCTCATCGTAGGTTCACTCTTCGATCTTTCTCTCTCTTTTTTCTCATTATTCCAAAGCCCCCCTATCCAATCACCTCCTCTTTTTAATCATTTCCTCAATATCTTTCTTTTTTCTCCTACTTCATCATCTCTATCATATTCATTCTAATTTTTATTTTCTCTTTGCCCAGACGTATTCTGGAATATTTCTCCTCAACACCTTCTCTCTTCTCTTCTTCACATCATCTCCTTCTCTTTCTTCCTCCCTAATCAACCCCTGTTACCATCTTTCTCTCTTTCTCTGCCCATCGCTTCACCTTACTTTCTTCCACTATCCTCCTCTAACTGTATTCTTCTCTCTTGAACCGTTTCATTTCCCCTGCACTATCTACTACTACCTCATTTTTTGATCCTTCTTATCCTTATTCTACTGTTCGTTCTCCTCCCCCTCTGGATCCTCTCCCTCATCCTCCTCCTCCTCCTCTTCCTCCCAGACCTTCTCCTTCTCCTATTTTTCCTCTTCCTCTCCTCTTTCTCCACCTCTTCATTCTCCGTCAGAACCTCCCACCACTCTCCACCACCTCTTCCTTCCTCTCCTCCATCTCTTCCTCCTCCTCATCCTCCTAATCCTCCTGCTCTTCGTCCTCCACCACTACCTGCTCATCCTGCTTCTCCACCTCCTCCTCCTCCTCCTCCTCCTCATCTTTCGCCACCTCTTCCTCCTCCGTCCCAACCTCCTACCACTCTCCACCACCTCTTCCTTTCCCTCCTTCATCTCTTCCTCCTCCTCCTCCTCATCATCATCCTACTCCTCTTCTTCCTCCTTCTCCTCCTCTCCATCTATCAGGTGCGGATTTTCCCAGCTTCCCGAGTCGGGTCAACCAGCAGCCACTTTTCTGAATGAGAGAACATCTGCGGTGTCTCCACCCAAGCTTTGCCCCATAAAATCACCCAACAGCTGCATCTATGACGTATTCGTCAAACACTACTTTCAAATCCACACTGAAATCCTTACTTCTACTCTCTTATTGACACTGAAATATTCACGTATTTATACAAACACAACTTTTTATTGAATTAAAAATTCGACTGAGCCAATGTCAATATTTTAGAACCGTTTCATAATTGAGTAAAAACACACATATGTAGTCAAATTTTACACAGTTTCTACACAAAACTGTGTATAATAGAATGTGTGTTTTTACTTTCCTTGCCCTATTACCATAGGTAAGGAAAGTATTGCTAAATTTCTAAATTTCTATACGTTTCAAGGTCCCGACTTGAAATTTGGAACTTAAGGTCCTTACACTATAAGGATCCGACACGAACAATTTCGATCAAATGCGATTCAAGATGGCGGCTAAAATGGCGAAAATGTTGTCAAAAACAGGGGTTTTCGCGATTTTCTCGAAAACGGCTCCAACGATTTTGATTAAAGTTATACCTAGAATAGTCATCGATAAGCTCTATCAACTGCTACAAGTCTCATATCTGTAAAAATTTCAGGAGCACTGCACCATCTATGCAAAGTTTGATTTTAGATTTTCAATTATCAGGCTTCAGATACAATTTAAACAAAAAATTTCAATTGGAAAAGGTTGAGCATGAAAATCTCTACAATTAATGTTCAGTAACATTTTCACCTAAAATTGAAAATAAGCTCGAAATTAGAGAAAATAAGATTCTTCAATTGCAAACTGTTGGCAACTGTTGATTCTATTAAAATCATTCACTAAGAAGAGATAGTAGACTTCGTGTGTCTCCAGTGTTATTTTCCTGTCACCAGCTGGCTCAGATCTTAGAAAAGTGGACTTGAGATGCGCGGGACCACTAGCGTCAGTTGATCAATTTTCATAACGGCAAGGAAAGTTGTGTGAGTGCACCACACCAGATTTTATTATTTTTAATCCCAGGTGGGCGAAGTTTCAAAACCATACTAAAGTCTCCACTTTACTTATAATTTCTTATTAACACTGAAATCTCCACTCATTTGTAAACACGTCTCATCGTTGAATTGATTTGAATTGATTGAACCACTGCCTTTATTCCAATCCTAGGAGGGCGAAGAAGCTAGAGCGCAGTCGGCCCTCTCTTGACCCTCAAAAATAATGGAGAGAATGATTGGGGGAACAAAAAAGATTTGTAACATGAACTAACTCACTTCCTAGTTCAGTTATTCAATAATTCAGTACAATTATATTCTGTCAATCGAATAAAAATACTAAGAAATTGTCAAAAACCACAGATTTATTGATACTCAGAAAGACCGGTTTCGGTTGTTACACCATTGTCAATCTCTGATTATCAGATAAACCCCTGTTTATCTGATATTGACAATGGTGTAACATGACTGCTCGTCATGGACTAAATATATTTTCCCTTGTGTAGTTGAGAAGGTGATACTGTGGTAATTATTCATACTAAATAAAAATACTAAGAAATTGTCAAAAACCACAGATTTATTGATACTTAGAAAGACCAATCTTTCTAAGTCTTTCTAGATCTAAACCGGTCTTTCTAAGTATCAATAAATCTGTGGTTTTTGACAATTTCTTAGTATTTTTATTTAATATGAATAATTACCACAATATCACCTTCTCAACTACACAAAAAGGGAAAATATGTTCAGTCCATGACGGGCAGTCACCAGACAGACCTCGTCAAAGTTTAAAACATGTAGAAACACAAATAACTTGAGATGGTTGCAGATAGTTTGTTTCTGTAGATGCCACTCCAAACTATGAAACAGTTTGTTTCATAGTTAATATTTGTTTCACAGTTTGTTTCATAGAACTGTTCCACAAGTCCGCTGACTTCATCCTCTCTCAACAAGTACAGAGGGTACCGTAGTTGATAGGTTTTACACGTAACAGCCTACTAAACTTTAGCCACTAATATATTGTACTGGAGCTCACATACACGAAGTGGCAGTCTGTTAAAAAACTTTGGAGCTTTTTATTCATGTGCTTGTGACAGCTTGGAGTAGGGCAGGTCAATGTTGCCTCAAATAGATGAAAAGCAACACCAAACTTTGTTTTATTTGTAAAAAATTTTCCCAGTCATGAACAATACTTAATTTTCAAGTCTTAATTTTTCAATCCCCAGTAATTTCATAGATTAATACCATAGAGAAACAATAGCGTAAGTAGATATCCCATGGTATAGGGCGTTTATGTCGCTTATTGCCGTATATGCCGATTACTGTCGATTATTGTCGATTTTTACTGTTTTGACCGGGTAAGAGTGTATGAATGGCACAATATGAGAGACTACCAGCGTCATAAAGCTTCACAGGAAAGAACTACGTGGTCTATCAGCTTGAGATAACAGTAAAAGTTGCGACATAAACGCCCTATACCATGGGATATCTACTTATGCTATTGTTCCTCTATGTTAATACTAGTCTTTAATTATGAGCGTTTTTCATGCGTTTTTAGAGTCGGAAGGGCAGGAAGCTTGATTGACTTATTGGGTTCGCGCCTAAAAACGCCCAATATGGTCTCGCCCCAATATTGTCCCCGTATGCAACGTGAATGATTGAATGTGAATCATTTTTCTTTCTCCAATCTTATAATTATTTTTATTATCCATTGTAGCTGGATATTTGAGGTCTTTGACATCCACTAGACCCAAAAATATGAATTTCGAGGTAAAAAATGGTAATTATTACAATAAATATTCAACATTGAAATTTTACCCCTTTTTTAAAGTGATATAAATGATTGCAGCAACCCTTTTGCTTCATTGAAAATATTCAAATTCTCCACACAATGAAATCTTTAGTACGGTAATGACAGAGACAAGAAATATAGATATATTTTACATTGTAAAATATCACAAATATCTTATGCTTATCCTTTATCTATGGTAATGATCACTGTATTATACAATATTATTCTGAAACTTTTTATGATTGATTATGGTGCAAAGAAATACTAATCTATGATTAAGATAAGGTTGACATTGGGATAGGCATTATCAAGAGACTCTCTTCTGATGTAAAGTAAAAGAAATTCGAATCATTCATTTGACATTCAAACGTTAGCGCCACAGGATAGATGTCGGCAGTGCCAACGGTAAATGTTGAAAGCTTTCTCTTTGAATACCATTTAAATCTTTCAATCGCTCATTATGTATTCGTATTCAATCATCTATTCATATTCAATCAATTCATTTTGATAATTATTCATGTTAAGCTGATGTTTATAATTTCTATTTATTTGTATAGAATGTTAGTATAGAAAGCAGAGAACTAATCAGCTGACATCTAACCTTAACCTAGTTTTTGATAGCTCAAGCTGATAGGGTTGGTGTTTTAAATTTTTACAAAAGTTTTTATTCTAACTAAAGAATAGTTATTTGCAACAATATTTTTAATTAATAAACGTAAATCACAAAGATGTGCTTTCCAAATTTCTCATCGAAAACATCGTAGCGATTTCTCAGTTATTGTAAATCTTCCAAACAAATAATCTCATAAATTAGAGGTTAGACTGCAGGGTAGTGTTGATAATGCAGAACGTTATTGTTTTTAAAAAGTCTAACAAAACTCGGCACTTATAATGAGTGGACAAACTCTTAAATCACAAGTAGATGGTGAGTGTAGTAACATTTATCAATCTTTGATTGAAAAATCTAGCTCTAAATCTTGTAAAATGGATTGTTCGGTAGTAATTTACGATTGCTGTTTTTAGGAGCCAGGTCTGCTTGAAAATTTCATCAAGAACCTTTTTTATTTATCTTGAATATTTACATAAATAAATATAATATCTTACCTATAAAATGTTGTGTATTTCTTTATTGAACTTGACTTTTTGAGCTTTTTAAACACCGATTATTTTATATCAAAAAGGGGAGGTACCCCACGATCCCTTGACACAGTCTCTGTGGTTTTCCTAGTCAAAGACGAAGAATTAGTATTAAATAAGTGGGTAAGTCGGATCATTTTACTACTAGATTGTAAAAGGTATAAAAATTGTATAATTATTTATATTCTTCTCTTCTGTTTCTAGGGGATTTCGGGGTCCCCGAGGGCTCGACAGGAGGAGGGGAGGTGCTGCGTGCTTTATACGACTTCAAAGCAACAATTGAGCAGACGTTAGACTTTGCAAGGCATGATGTATTCATTCTGCACTCTTCTAGCAACAAGAAAAAGAACTGGTGGCATGTCATTAATGCCCAGGGGAAGGTTGGCTACATACCTTCCAACTATGTTGAAACTGTCCAGGTTAGTCAATAAAATAATTTATTTTCTATCTAAAACATTATGTACAGAAGTAACTTCGTTTCTTTTCAGTTATTCGGTGTGACAATTTAGGTTATAGTCTTTCAATTCATTATGAAAATTGAGAAAAATTATCATTTCTCTTAATGCTAATCATTTTGATCCAGAGAGGTTCAATTACATATACAGATACATAAAATTCAAGAAAATGCTAATAAATTTTAATCTCAATTATGATACACCACTATTGTAATTTTTTGGGGTGATCATATCAATCTTCATCTTAAACATGTTGGCCAACATAAATTTGTTAAATGTAGTTATAAACTTATAAGTATAACACTTCCGTAGTTACAATATCATCTCCATTGCCAAACAAAAAGTTGAAGTTCACAGGCTAGTGTGCTCAATAGTGAAGCTAGGTACTCGTTCTCAGGTTTCATTTAAGCTATTCGTCATCTCTCTATTGATTCATTCATTAAATAATCACAAATAGAAAAGTTTATACTGTATTATCATTTATCCCATCAGCATCACCTGGGCTTAAAATACTCATAGAATGTTGCCTTTGAAAATAAATAAATAGTAGAGAGTGATTTTTAGTCATATTACCTTATTTTAAGTGTGTGTTAAATTATTTCTAACAAAGGAGAATTGTGTTTTGTCGCACGTAGTTGGTAGTCCTACTCAATCTTTATGTACATTCGTCAGTGCGAGTAATATTACATCAGATGTACCGGTATCAGATTTCCAGGATTTTTTATCAGATTTCAGATTTTTTAGGTTAGAATTAGCATTTAGTGAAGTAGTAAAATTTTGTGAAGATGAATTTAAATGTGACGTTTTCCATCAACTTTATTCCTCGATTTGATTTGCATAATAGGTTAGCAGCGCATACCTGGCATCATTCATCTCGCGCTGCATGCAGTCGATAGAGCGCAGCCTTGGGGGCGGCGAGAGCGGGGGCGGCAAGCGGCACCAGCTGCTCAAGGAGTTGGCCGAGCGGAAGCGGCGGGCGGAAGGCGGACTGAGGTCTCCAATTCCGCCTAGGCCGCCTACAAGGTCTAGCTGTCCCACCTCCAGTTGTCCCGCATCGCCTTACGCTACCGGCAGTACTCCCACAAAGGTAGGCTTGGTTTTCCTCCGCCTGATTTCAAATCTACTATTCAATCTGTTATCATACTTTCAATTCAATTTTTAATTCAAAAAAATTTCATCGGTTCTTCAAAACAAAAAATATACAAACTATACTGTTATCAAACTGTTATCATACATGCTCTATTGTTAGTGACCAGCCTTAGAATGATGGATGCCACACATGTTCGACATATGACATGTGTGTGACACTACCACCTCCCCTCCCATCATCAGAAAAATCGGACATGAGTAGGATCGGAAAGCTGCATGATGTGTGGCCCTGTATGTTAACCCAGTGGTAAAAAATATGAGTTTCCTTGAAAGTGACGTTTGCACAGTATCAGTCTAAACTAAATTTCATTTTAAACTCATTGAATCCATATCAAGTCTCGTTTGCAATAATGTGGTCTAGCTGATTAAATTCAGTTTAAGGTTTGAATGTGCGAACGGCCCTAATTTAGCATACTCGATAACTTGAAAGATATCCATACTCAGCTACATAACTATTTTGGCAAAAATAACCTTTCCACACTTGTTGCACAGAAAATGTAAATGGTAGTACAGTGTGGTCCACGTTATAATGGCAGTGTTTGATTAGCAATTGTATTGCTATCTATGTCTATCATTCAACAAATCGGATAGCACCATCTCTTTCTCGCTTTGCTCTGCTGCCAGATCGTTTTTTAACAATGTAGAAGTATAATTAATTAATAAAATATTCAATCTTCATTATGAAAATCTTCATTATAAAATCATTGACAAATATAATTTCTTGCTTGATTATTTTAAACGAGAATGAACTGTTAATATTACATCAATAAACCGGTATCAATTACCCTCCATAGAAGGCATTGACAGGACAGAGGATCAGCAACGTTGTTCTCCTATCTTTCTGCACTGCCATTATAACGTGGACCTCACTATATTGATTGTATATAATAAAGCTATTGCAATAATTCCATCCTTGTTCAAAGTATGTATTTTTTCAATTTCATTTCAGACATTGAAGAAATCAGCCACCGTCGGCCAGTCTATCGGTTCGAGCGTGAAACCACCCGAGGAGTCTCTCTCGACCAATGAGAGTGCACCAGATTTGCCGGCAGCCAATGAGGAAGAGGCACCGACAGAGCTGGCCAATGAGGAAGCAGCAGCCGATCTGCCAGTAGCCAATCAGGATGCAGAACAGGAGGAGACAGCCAATCAGAGTGAAGCTACGGTAGAGCCGACTAATCAGGAGGATGTGGAGCCTCAGACTGCTTCAAACGGTGAAAAGGTCGATGAAGTATCGGCTGAGGATACTTATCTTCTCGTTCAGAAGGTTGGTTGATGGAATCTAGGAGCAATCCACCAATAAAAAGGTTTCTTGTTGAACATTTTTTCTTGGTGTCAAGATGATGACCTTATAATTTACAAAATGATAGGTCATCATCAGTTATCTCTTATCTCTTATCACTCCACCTCTTATCTGGTATTGCTTTCAGAAAAAATTGTTATTTACATTAGATAGTGGATCCAATGTTACTTATAGATAAACTATTATTGCACCTCATAATAAAGTGTGTTTAACCCTCAAAAGGTTTAACCTCAAAAGACCATAGATTCTACATGAAATTTTAAAGTGTGTCAAGTATGTGTGAACAGACAATGTCTTCAAACGCAAAAGATATTCACGCGAAAAGCTTCGAATGAAAAACAGCTGTTCATCAGAAGCTTCTAACATTAAATAAACAATAAATAAACCACTGGAAAATTGAAAATTATAGGCCCTCTTGCGCAAAAGTCAAATTAGTGTTAATGTTTTAATTGTGATTAAATGCCACGAGAACCAATCAGAGAAGGCGCTTTTCAAAAGAAGGCTTCTCTGATTGTTCCTCGTGGCATTTAATCACTATTAAGATTTAACAGGCTTTTGTGCAGCCGAGTCATAATGATGCAAAAATAATTTAACCTCGAATAGAACAGCGAAGGAAAACAACAAAAAAAATCTGGTGTGGCGCACTTACACAACTTTCCTTGCCGTTATGAAAATTGACCACCTGACGCTAGTGTTCCCGCACATCTCAAGTCTACTATTCAAAGATTTGAGCCAGCTGATGACAGGGCAATAACGCTGGAGACACACATGAGGTCTGCTATCTCTTCATAATGAATGATTTAATAGAATCAACAATAATTTGCAATTGAATAATCACATTTTCTCGAATTTAAAGCTTATTTTCAATTTTAGGTGAAAATGTTACTCAACATTAATTGTAGAGATTTTCATGCTCAATCTACTCCACTTGATTTTTTTGTTTCAATTGTATCTGAAGCCTGATAATTGGGAATCTATCTGCATTGATGGGGCGGAGCTCCTGAAATTTTTACAGATATGGGACTTGTGGCAGTTGATAGAGCTTATCGATGACTATTTTAGGTATGAATTTGATCAAAATCGTTGGAGCCGTTTCCGAGAAAATCACGAAAAACCCTGTTTTTGACAACATTTTCGCCATTTTAGCCGCCATCTTGAATTGCATTTGATCGAAATTGTTCGTGTCGGATCCTTATAGTGGAAGGACCTTAAGTTCCAAATTTCAAGTCATTCCGTTAATTGGGAGATGAGATATCGTGTACACAGACGCACATACACTCATACACACAGACGCACATACACTCATACACACACACACACACACAGACACACACACACACACACACACCACACACATACAGACCAATACCCAATAACCAGTTTTTGGACTCAGGGGACCTTGAAACGTATAGAAATTTAGAAATTGGGGTACCTTAATTTTTTTCGGAAAGCAATACTTTCCTTACCTATGGTAATAGGGCAAGGAAAGTCAAATCGAAGATACAAAAACCTTACCTCAATAAATTTGGCTCGAAGCCTTTCACTAATAACATAACATGTATGACATACACACATGTTCAACAAACTTGTCCTTTCGTTAGTGGTCAACCTACATTTTTTTAGAAATAAATAGAAACTGATTGATTTCCACCTAGTTTGCACCTGGAGTGATCCGTGGTCTAGTGGATAGAGTGCTTGCGTAGCAGCATAGAGATCCCGGGTTCAAACCCTCTCATTACCAAAAGTTTTTTAATCACTCCCGTGTTATCGGGTGGGCACGTTAAACTGTCGGTCCCGGCTGAAGTATGACAGTCGTAAAAGGCCCATTGACGGCTTTAATTATTATATATTCAGGCGGTGGGACCTTCCCGCAAGGGACTCCCCACCAACAAAAAGCCATACAAATTTACTTTTCGCACCTATTTTTTGTTGTCACTTTCAATTTCAATTTGTTGGCCCTAACTTCGCCCTCCTAGGTTTTAAAATAAATGCAACCAATCAATCAATCAATTAAGTTATAATTTTTTTCAGGTTCGTTTCCACACGGAGCTGAGCTACGAAATGTCTCGCGTAGCAGTGGGCGTGGTTGTCTCCAATCTACTGCAACTGCTTCCTCCGACCGCGACGCCACCCCTCGAGACCCTGTTGGGTCAACTGCGGGGTGGAGCCGAGTGCGAAGGGCCACCCGTCCAACTGCTCGACCAGAGCCACGACGCTGAACGACTGGCCGTTGTGTTAGGTGAGCACATTCACTTCCAACTGTCAGTAATTTTGTTGAATGGGATGCTATGTTGTCAAATCAAATATCTAAGCTCGAAGCTGTTATTATGATGTATGATCATACATTACCCAAGATAGAATATTAATATGTGCTAATAATTAAAGAATTTATATTGAATTTAGTTATCTGAAACATTAGGATATCTATCTCTATTATCATTCATATTTACATTGCTTTGCAAATATGCATTAATTTGTAGTTGTTTTGTATAAAAATATGAATATCGAAAACTCTAATATTAGAGTTACTAAGCATAAGGGTAGGCACACACCAGTTAGTCAAGACAAGACAAGACACGTTTAGTCACAATAATTCACATGGTTGCTTATGGAGCAACACACACCGATTAGTCATTGCAATTAGAAATGTCTTCATAAGCAACTATGTGAAGTATTGTGACTAAACATGTCTTGTCTTGTCTTGACTAACTGGTGTGTGCCTACCCTTATTCTTTGAATTTGAGCTATAAGATGAAAATAATATGATTCGAAACACAATTAAGGGTTGGTTTCCGAGCTCGGGATTTAGCTAAGTTCTAGACTTTGAACAGCTGGAGTCAGAATATTGGCTTTCCGAAACGGGGCGTAGTCGCAGTCAACGTTTAAATTAAATTTCGAAAAACTAGAAAATTGAACACAAAATAAAATAAAGAGAAAATTGTGTAAAGTTTGAAAAATTTAGGAATATTTAATTCCGTTAAGGAAAAACGTTTCCAATTATAGAAATGAGAAAATGGAGATTATCATGAAAACTACGACTACGCCCCGTTTCGGAAATCTAATATTCTGACTCCAGCTGTTTAAAGTCTATAACTTAGCTAAATTCCGAGCTCGGAAACCGGCCCTAGATGTGATCAGGGCCGTTTTCACTATTACCTATTGTCACACGACACCTAGAATGTACTCCGATTGGCTGAGAATTAGCCAATTGGAGGACGTTCTGCGTGTGGTGCCAATGAATGTCGGCCGAAAATCGGTAAGTGTGAAATTGATTAAATTCAAACTCAAATTGAGTTTTATTCACAAAATACATGTATAAATAATATAAAACACTTGTGAATTTTTCCTACATAGACAAGTCTGTGTGTGGGGAAATCGGTTATAAACTGAAACTGACGTGGTATTAACTTCAGTAGTAGAACCACTATAAAAATAATGTAAAATATTAGCATGTCAGTTGTATTGTTTCTATAATAACTTATTTATTCATTTATTTATTCAGGTGAGTTGGTAGCCTGTAAGGAGGATGCTCAACAGCGTAGCTGGGAATTGTACGAAGATGAGGACGCCATTATGGAATATCTGCAGGAGTTCACCAGTATTATTGTGAGTATTATATTCCTAGACCAGTAGTAGCTAGCACACTGATTCTCATTCTTACTGTGTCCTTCGATACCGAAGTAAAGGCAAATAGTTATTTGTGCAACTAGTGCGCAAAGTGACAGTTTGCTGCAACGAAAGAAACGTTTACGCCCGAGCCGTAGGCGAGGGCAGAATGGTTTGTTGAGTGCAGCAGAGGAACTTTGCGCACGTATTTCACATTAAGTTTTTCCTACAGTTACCATTGACTATGAAAATTGGGTAATTATGGGTAAAATTTCCTGAAATCCATCAAATGTTTTCCTGTGTAATTTTATTATTGATAAAAACCTTAATTATTGTCAAATTGAATAAAAATGTTGTCGTTGGTTATAATATATACTTAATAAGGTGCTCGTTGTGCTTCGTTGCACCTCTGCTCACTATAGCAGCCCAGTCACTGCTACCAACTTCATTTTGATTTTGCTGCACTGTTGCTCCATATAACCTACTAACTATTTTGCGTTGTCATGTTGAAAATCTGGAGTGCAGAAAAAACTTTTCCCGCACTAGAGCGGAAAAGTGATTCTTTGCGTTCTGTAATCAGTGCAGCAATGGCCACTTTTCAACGTAACTGTAGGAAAAAAATATTGCTTTTCAAGTATTTAGCAGCCTTTCTGGAGGTGTTCACCAATTAAATAGTTGGAAAATGTTCGATTTTAAACTCTTGTCACAATATTTAGTAGTAATTGATGAGATATTTTTTAATTCTAAATAATTAAATAAATAGGTAAATAAAATAATCTATATTATAATAAAGTAAAGAACTGGTTTATACATGTACGGTATAGGAAATACTCGTATGACGCATCATCATGTCTAAACTTCTGGACTGATTAACTTGAAATTTCGCATATATATTCTCAATTTACCGAGGCCTATTTCAAATTTAACAAGATCGCAGTAGGTTTAGTTTGTCAAGTTTTTAATTAGAGCCTTGCGGAAAACGGGTTACCTGCTAGTATAAGATAAAAATAATTCTTGTGCTGGCCACTAATCGTTACGTTTCTCATGAGCGATACGTCAGTGGCCTCGAAAATCTGTGGCCTCGACGTAGGTCTACAGACGAAAAACCACTAAACGAGTTTGAGGTTAAGTTTTGTGTTTACAACTCTTTGTTGTTTATTTCTTCGCTGCTATATTTGAGGTAATCTTTTTTGTATCATTATCATTCGTAATTTGCCAGTGGTTTAGTTGTTGTTATTGGTATGATGTTGTCATTTTCTAATTGTGAACTGTACAATGTTCAAGTCGTTTCGACTGATGAAAACATCGTAGCGTTAGTGTGCTCTTTCATGTCAGATGTACTCGAAGAATGCTCGAATGATGAATGTTCATAGCTCATGTGAAACGTAAGGTCATGATCACAGTGGATGCGTATATGTGCAAGTTCACTCGTGGCATGCATGACCAAGCGTGCAAATGAAAAAAAAAATCTGGAAAGTGCAATAGGAACACTCACACTGAACGCTTGCCCTTGCTGGTTGCGTTCAGTGTGAGCAGCTACATGCAAGTTACAACGTATTTCGATGGCTCTTTCCAGATGTGCACTTGCGCATACACGCATCCAATGTGTGCACCCTAATTTTAGTGACCAGCTTTACTGTAAAAACAGATACAGCGATATAGAGGCGTTTGACGTTAATCACAATATAAGTATTAGATGTTGGTATATTCAGCGGCGAATAAGGATTCTCAAAATAGTGTCAGGACACACCAAATGTTCAGCATTATGTATTATAAGTATTCAAAAATAGTAATAAATAGTATTAAAATATGGTATTAATATTGTTGTTTTTATTGTCAGAAAAACGCAGACCCGGCGATATCGCGACGCGTTTTGTCGCGCGACAAATGCTGGCAGCTGGAGACGCTGCTGGACTACTACCAGATGGAGGTGCGATGGAGCATACGTAGTCTGCTATTGGACGCGTTTCTGGCCGTGTGCGCCCTTCATCGCACCTTTGTGCACCTGTTTCTCAATTCGGTGCTGCCTGTCGAGTTGGCCAGGTATTAATTTAATTCATTCATTCATTTACTACCATTCTCACACACACATGGCTGTATAAGATACATGCTAAGAACTCCTAGTGTTTTCATTCACTTGAATTTCATAAATACATTATCTTCCATTCGCAAATAATGCTGAATAATTGAAAAATTGACTACTGTATTATATAATAGATAAAACATAGCATAAGAAGATATCCCATGGTCTCTGATACATCTTTGCTGAGATATAGTTATATTTCTCCATAATGAAACAATTCAATAAAAACACAAATATGTTGTCAAATTCTACACAGTTTTATTTGGTACACGACCATGATTTCGTCATCACACAGGTCACATTCATACAATAGTGTTTTCATAATGAAACATAATGTAGTATGTTTCTTTGTCCTTAAGTTGATTGTAAATTATGAATAAATGAATGAAAATTGTCTAATAATATCACGAATTTATTAATAGTAAATGATGAATAAATGAATGAATATTGTCTAATAATATCACAAATTTATTTATTGTAAATGATGAATAAATGAATGAATATTGTCTAATAATATCACGAATTTATTGAAACGTTATATTCACCTATTTCCAATTGGAATTTTCAAGGTTTGAATTTTCAAACTGAAGATGGCATTATTGGTGTTGAAACATGTATGTAACTATTCAATAAATTGGTGATATTATTAGAAAATATTCTAGTGATTTATTATATTCCATGGTATAAGTCGTTTATTTTCCAAATTTCAAGCTGATGTTTTGTTAACTCAATCCGATTACTGTTGACTACTGCCTATTATTACTGTTTTGTTGGTGAGGGTGGGAGTGTAAGAACGGCACAATATGAGAACGGCTACCAGCGTCACAGAGCTTCTCGAAAAAGAACTACTTGGACTATCGGCTGAGTTAACAGTTAAATTTGAAACATAAACGCCCTATACAATGGGATATCTTCTTATGCTATCTTTTCTCTGTGATTATACTGAGTACTTTCTACTCCCTACTGTATTTGAGAGTGATAGCCTCAACACAATTTATTCTAGAACAGATTTCAATTTTTATTACCAAACTACTTTCCTTTATTGTATAATTCATCTCTATTTATTGTATTTTGTAAATTGATTGATTGATTGTATTGACTTGCAGAGACATGCAGAGCAACGTGAAAGACGTCCCGAAACTGATCAACTCTGCCAAACTGCTGACTGTGATATTATCTATGGGCGAGCCCATGCCTATACCCCATCTAGGTGAGTTATGGGCCTACTACTTTAACAATAATGAACATCATCATCATTAGTATAGTTTGAATAAATCATAAATGCGAATAATGTTCATGTTGTAATGCATGAATGTGTAAATATATTAATTTCAGATGGAATTAAATAGAGAATGCATTTATTCAAATGCTAATTAATATATAACTATTATTTAACGAAAATCCTAAGTAAATGCTGTACATCACCCCGAAGACTTCTGCTACTGCAGCTGTTAACCCTGTTGTCAATGTCTGCAGTAGCAGAAGTCTTCGGGGTGATGTATAGCATTTATTAGGATTTTCGTTAAACAATAGTTATATATTAATTTCTCCTAAATTATTGAGTGAGACATGCATCACGAACATTTCAACTATAAATAGAAAAAAATTGTCATCAAACAATATTGGCATTACATAAAGTCAGAACTAGTACTATAGTCCAATATTTAAAACTTATACAGAACTAATATACAAACCATTATATACAGAACTAATATTTACAGTCGAGATGACTTGGGCATTCGTATCTCGTTTCTTTGTTTTACTCACTCATAAGTGTATTCTTTCAACTTACAGAGCAACTCGGCGAGGAATTCGTGGACTTTCTCCTGTCTCTGATCGAGGATCCGCCAGACCGCAACGAGCAGATATCCGAGGAGTTCTTTGTGGTGCTCGTCTCTTACAATCTGCAATTCCCGCCGCAGGCTCCCAACATTGTCGTCGAGGCATTCGCGCAACGAACCTATGCCACCAATTTCACCGAGAAACTCCTCTTCATGCTCAACAGAGAAGGTAAATTCACTTAGTATCTTCTTCTCCTTTGCCTCTCCCCAGTGCGCCTTTAAAGCGTCGGGGTAGCCTCAGTTAATTCCTCCATGATTCCCTATCCAACGCCATTCTCTTCATCTCTGGAACAGTCTTTCCTCTTCTCCGTCCTATCTCCTCAATCCGATCCTCATATGAATACCTTAATTCATTAATTGTCATATGAATACCTTGAATATGTCATATGAATTAATTGTCATATGAATTATTGTCATATGAATTGTCATTGTTATTTGTCATATGAATACCTTGGCGTCTCACTGCTCTCCTTCCTTGCACTCTCACATTAACATACTGTTTTGTTTTGCAATTATCCCCCATTTGCTGTACATGACCATACCAGCCCAACCGCCTCATTTCTATCCTTTCACTGACATCTCTCATGCCCATTTCTTCCCTTATTCTAGTATCCCTTCACACCACAAATTATAGTGGTACTCACATCACAAAAACACTAATAACAATATATTATGCATAATGTGTATTCTCATTTAAACTATGGGAGTATGTTTTGGGGGAACTCTGCAGATGCTTATAAAGCTTTATTATTCAGAAAACGATTTTAAGGATCATCTGTGGATTAAGAGCTAGAGATTCTTGTAGAGCACAATTTAAACAACTAGGGCTTCTAACTCTTCCAGCTATTTATATAAATCAATTATTAGTTGATGTAAAAGTGATTATAACAAGTTTCAATCATGTAATGACAACCACGAATACAACACTCGTAATAGAAACATAATTGCCTTCCCAATTCATCGCCACACAGCATTTGAGAGAACTCCCTCTAATTCTGGGATGAGATATTTCAATAAACTTCCAGCAGAAATAAGAAACATAGAGTCAGTGCAACTATTCAAAAAACCAGTTAGGAAAATATTAATTGAGAAAACTATTCACAGTGCTACTGAATTTTTATCGGTTTGAATAACGACAAATTTTTCTGATTAATTTTATTAATTTAGACTAATATACTAATATCTAATTCGTTAGTACACATTGATATATAGATTTAATTAGAGAGTGGATTTTTTGACTTTGTAAATAGATGATTCTTATCTACAATATTAGTTAAAGGATAGCTATAGGAATAATTTAATATTAGATTATACTGACATGACACCTGTCATTTGAGTGAAACTCGAATTTTGACGTTCTTGTGATAATTTTGAATAAAAAAAAAAAATCCGTGGGGCTCGTTATAAAGTCATAGGAAATGATGGAGCATTGAAAAGTTGCCAGTTTTTGTTTCCACCGCGTACTATACTAGTAGTTCTGTAAACAGTAGACTTCGCGCAGTTATAAACCACAGCCTTCTCTAATCCTGTTCATTAGAGTAAATTCTATCTTGTCCTGTCCTGTTGTGTCGGCGAGATATCGGTTTGTAAACGACTAATGGCTGTTCAGGTTGGTGTATCGACAAATGCTAATAATCATCTGTGTGAATAATTACTATCATCAAAAGCTTACCGAGTGGAAAGCAAAGACAAATCGGGAGAAGATACTATGCTACTTTGAGTTATCAATTGCCAATTGCGTGCCTCATTGCATGCAATTAATAATCCACTCGACATCTGATTTATGATCAGAAGTTGAAATATGAGAGGTATTGTCGAACATACAAACAAACCAACAAACGGACATTCGTTCACTCACCTATTCACCTATGTGTTATCATAGAGAAACAATAGCATAAGTAGATATCCCATGGTATAGGGCGTCTATGTCGCAATTTTTAATATTATCTCAAGCCGATAATCCATGTAGTTTTTTCTTGTGAAGCTGTGTGACACTGGTAGTCATATTGTGCCGTTCTTACACTCTCACCCCCCGCCAAAACATTAAAAATCGACAATAATCAACAGTAATCGGCTTGAGTTAACAGTAGAATAGAATAGAATAGAATTTTATTAGTCATTCAATATTTACAAAAAATACATCGACCTCGTCAAAATACATCTTTTTTAAATCACTATTATTCATTAGTCAGTCTTAAAAATACAAAAATAAAATTAACAAGTAATGTAAAGCATAGATCACAAGCTATTCATTTTATCATAAGAGAAATGGTGCCCAGTTTATAGAAAAGAAAGCATTTACTGTGTACAAACATTCATTAACTAATACATATTTAATTTTATTTTTAAATTGAGTGAATGCTAGTATCTTTAATTTGTCTGGTGTGGAGTTATATAATTTTATTGACATGAAGTGTCAGTTTCTCTGAGATTTAGAATGGCTATACTGCGGAATTTTAGTCTATGTCTATTTCGTGTATTTGAATTATGGTGTTGGTTTGTATCATATTTTTTGTACATAACATTACATATTAAAAACATACAGTGATGGCAATTTCAGCAATCCAAGTTCTATGAAATGTGGTCTACAATGAGCATTGAAAGGCAAATTACGTATGATTCTAATAGCCTTCTTCTGAAGGACAAAGATTGAATTGATTGAATAACAGTAAAAGTTGCGACATAAAAGTCCTATACCATGGGACATCTACTTACGCTATTGTTTCTCTGTGGTGTTATTCTATTCTATTATATGTATCGTTTTCATCTATCTACATCTTTCTACTGTTTTGTAATGTTTTGGCGAATAACTCGATCATAACCCATGTTTTCACAGATGACCCAGTGCGCGCAATCACACAGCAAATCAAGTACCGAATTCAGTGCTGAAATTGATAGTGGACATATTCGTGTCACGCAAAGCGGCCAACCTGTTCTACACCAATGACATCAACGTACTCATCGACATCATTGTCAGGCAGCTTACAGATCTGTCACCTGGCGATGAGGTAAGCAATCTGAAAGGAATTTTAGTATATAGAATGACTCAAAAGTCATTACTCATCATAAAGCGTTGTTAAGATTGGTGCATAGGTACTTGAATACCGAACAATAATTTGATGATAGGTAGTATAGGTAGCCTATAGGTATAGGTAGTATAGTACTTCAATTTTTATTTATTTTATTTATTTTTGAGAATACATTACATGAAAAAATACAACTCGAAGAGGTTTACAGCTAAACGCCAAAACAAACCTCATTTACACAAATAGTATGACACAAATGATTTAGAAATACGAGGGCTATTTTTTTCAACTTCCGATGTGGTATAAAAAAGAAACTAGTGAGAGTAATTGAATGAATTCATTATCAAAAGTTATTTACATTATTAGTTACTTCTCAACATAGTCACCATTCAGATTGAAGCATTTTTCATACCTGGGTACAAGCTTCTTAATACCTTGTTCATAGAAGTTAGCCGCCAGTGATTTGAGATGGTTTTTCACAGCATCTTGCAGCGCATCGTCTGTTCGGAAGCTTGCCCTCCTAGCATTTTCTTCAGTTCCGGGAAAAGGTGATAGTCGCTTGGTGCTAAGTCTGGGCTATACGCCGGATGGTCAAAAACGTCCCATTTAAACCCGTCGTCAAGAAGACGCTTCGTCACAGCAGCACTGTGAGGACGGGCGTTGTCACCCTTGGCCCCCTTCATCATGAATGTCAACTCGTCCATCTTTAAATTTCCTACACCAATCACGCACTGCACTGTCACTTTCACATATACTCGTTTCATTCTACGGTGAATTTCTGCTGCGAATAACCCTTCAGCTTGCAAAAAGCGAATTACACTTCGCAACTCACACTTGGCGGGAGATTCTATCATATTAGCCATGTTTATGTGTCGCTAGATGAACTGGTAATGACGACAGATGGCCGAAAACGAGTGAGGTTATAGTGTGAGATGTGCATAGTCAGCTGCCGTGCATTGTTGGCCAATGCCGCTCGCATTGCCATCTAGCAGCACGATCGGAAGTTGAAAAAAAATAGCCCTCGTAATATTATTAAGAACTTAAAATTAAAAAGCAAAACAAAACTAGATAAAGAAAACAGAAAATAGTTGCTTAGAGAAAAAACTGTTTTAGAAATAAGAACTTGATATTAAAAATTAAGATAAACTTGATTAAGAAGAAAGAAAAAAGTTGCTTAAAAGAAGATAAGATAGATAGAAAAAAGTTGATTGTAAATAAGAACTACATTTTAAAAAATTAAAAAAAGTTAATTAAGAAAACGAAAAATTGATAAAAAAAAGAACGGGGGAAAAATGAAAGGAAGAGTATATTGAAGGTCTGCAAAATAATGTGACAGTTAAAATTGAAGAGTTTGCATAAATTTAAAACAAAATTTGCGTAAATTATCACCAAATGGGTCAAGAATCGGTTTAAACTATTGTACAGGCGCAATGTTCGTTGAAGAAAACAATTTGTATGTTGCACTGTTCTACATCTTTCTATTGCAAATAACATGTTTAAACGTGGTCTGTTTCAATTCTGAACAATACATTGGTGCATAGGTACTTGAATACTGAAAAATACTATAGTGAACCGCACGAAAACAGTCCGATGGAAATTGGAACAGATTATTGCAACTTTGTCAAATTAAAGTTGATCAAAGTTTTCCATAGCTTATTCAAATGAGAACTAATCAATATTTTTATAATACAACTCGTGAATTGGCAATGTCTATGGGTGTAGGAGGATGAGGGGTACACAGCCGTTCCAATTTCCATCGGATTATTTTCGTGCGGTTGACTATTGTGTCTATTTGTTGATAGTTTGTTTAGGCGCACTTTTATAGTGTTTTTCTAAATAAATACGTATGCTTAGGCAATTTGCGTGCAATAGAACGGCACAAATGGTCTTCGTTTATTACAACTAAGTTTGAACTTACAACTTTTGACCAAGCTGGTACGCTGCCGTGAAGGCCATCGCTGGCAAACCACCCATCCACAATTTCACAATATCATTTATAATTTCTTCAGAATTACAACACTGGTTCTGTGAACAGTAGACCTCGCGCTCTGTAAGTTACATTGACCTGTTGTAATGTCTTCTAAAAAATGAATAAATAATGTATCAATGTCTAAAAAATATCCTAAATAACATAGAGCTTTGTGTCCTATCGTTACGTGTCGTCCCGGAATCTGTTATCAGGTCTGGCTGCCGTCGATACGCGAAACCTATCAACCCATCAGAGAACATTCTGTGTTTTCGTGACGGCGAAAAATCGATGTGTTGAAATTAACAAAATAAACTACCATAATGCTGATTTCCTATAAACTTCATTTCTCCTTTTTCATGATTTTAGAAATCATTTTTTTTCAATAATATTTGTTGCAATTTTAATCATCAGATACAAAAAGAAAAATGTTTTCTATCAATAAATCCAAACTTGGTCTTAGCTTATGGAAGATACATTTTCAAGAATGTTCGATGTTTTGAACGGGTAGTATTATAGTCCACTAGACAGCTGACTTATGATGAATAATATTCTACAGTCTGATTTTTACGGTAATATTGGCGTTCGTAGGAGACTCCTTTTCCTTTTGTATTATCCTTTAAATGCAAAATTTAAAAAAACCTTATGTATACGTCGATGCGAAATTCAAAAAGGAATATACCTGTCAAATTTCATGAAAATCTATTGCTGCGTTTCGCTGTAAATGCGCAACATATCAACATTTAAACATATAAACATTTAAAATAAAGAGAAATGCAAAACCGTCGACTTGAATATTAGACCTCACTTCGCTCGGTCAATAACTTTAAGAAGAGTACTACAGGCTTACGCCCAAAACGGTTCCAATTCCAATTTATACAACAGTCCAAATGTAGTCCAAATATGTCAGTCAACCAATGCGTGCTATCTCCTGTTTGGTCGCCTGCTCTGTTTTTTACTTTCCTTGCCCTATTACCATAGGTAAGGAAATTAGTATTGCTTTCCAAAAAAAATTAAGGTACCCCAATTTCAAGTTTTCTATACGTTTCAAGGTCCCCTGAGCCCAAAAACATGATTTTTGGGTATTGGTCTGTGTGTGTGTATGTGTGTGTGTGTGTGTGTATGTATGTGTGTGTGTGGTGTGTGTGTGTGTGTGTGTGTGTGTGTGTGTGTGTGTGTGTGTGTATTGTAAGGGTGGGAAAATGAAAAACAAGAAATGATCGTACTGGTTTTGATAATTAAAACAAAACAATAAATTATTTGTACAAAAAAATTAGAATTATAATTATAAATTATGAAATAACAATAAATAGATGAATATTCTAGGGCTACTCGCTTGGCTGCTAGTGAAGATTAAATTTGTTGTGGTTATGGAAAATTTAAAACAAATGACTCAGTAGTCACCTACCTTTATGATAATGGCCCCCAATTTGGCATCCACTGGTTAATCACGACGTTAATTATTATGAAAATAAATAAAAAAAACTGATCTAATGAAGTGGGTTCAGATCCCCTCTTATTCAATAATACAATTCTCTTTAAACTGCCCGAACTGTGACAGGAAAACTGTATTATAAAACAAGAACAAAATCTATCCCCTTCACCAGAACAGCCGGACTTTACTCTCAGTCCTAACGAACGAGCACACAACACCAACTAGTAAAAATTTTGGGTATTAATATAAACTCAGTCAATGCAAACATGAAGCCATTTCAAATACATATTTTTATCAGTCGCACAAGCCGATCACGTTTGTTATGAAAACAAAAGAGAAACTACAATAATTTTGATAACAAGTGAAATAAACAATCTTTCTGTCGATGACAAAACTGTTCAAAGGCAGAAACACCGTTCATTAAACTTTTCGTAAAATAAAACTCTAAAATCCTGATCAATATGAGATAAATATATGAATCATATATATGTCCCATATGACCAGGTGACACATCACCCATCCCGCTGAAAGACTCGTCCCTGAGTCTGTAGTCAAGAGGGGAACAAAAAAAAAATAAATAATGATTAAACAAAATAATATACTCGGGAAACAAACGTGTGCCTGATTGACTTGATAATGCTACTATACATGGTCACAACAAAAACTATAAAATGAAAAACCTCAAAACCCTTTGCTCTAAACAAATTTTTCACAGAACAAAGTTGAACGTACTCATCCTAAAAAATAAGATTCCCGAAAAAAAAAATCGAAAATTCACAAAATTGTTTTCCATGAACTGGAGATTTCTGAATTTTTCGATAATTCGCCTCTTGGCAGCCAGTAGAGCAAAAATTTAGTAGAAGTCAATCAATATCGAACGCTATCAAAATCGTCGTTTGAAAAACTTCCTTCACAACAGATTCGTTCGGTGAATTACATTGAATTTCCAGAATATGTTTCAAAATACTAAAACAAAACTTTATATGAAGAAAAAAAAAATCACAAAACCCCAAAAAGAAAATTTTTGAAAATTATTGAAAATACCTAACTCGAAAACTACTGCCCTAATCGAAAAATTTATTGGACATAAACGATTGAAATTATCACTACCTACAAGCTCAGTGAAAAAAATCATAAAATCCCAAAATTTAATTCACTGTCACATGACTATCATCCCAACGAAAAAAAACTCAATATCTAGATTACAGACGACATTATTATGGTATAAATGATTGAAATAAAACTTTTTCCACTCTTCCACACCTTGCTATGACTTTCGTTCATGAAAAAGTTTCATTCTCCTTACATGAATAATTTCTGGAACAATCTTTCCCCGCTTTTCTAATAACACTTCATAGTTTAAATCAGATAACTTCCTTGATACCACAAAAGGCCCATGAAAAGGATTATTGAATTTTTTACAAGTATCAGCCTGATACCTAGGATACGAAACTAGAACTTTATTTCCTTTATTGAAAGCTACTAATCTATGTCTTTTATCAAAACTATCTTTTTGTTTTTCCTGCACTTCTCTAATATCTCCGGTAATCTCTCACGGACCTTGCGCATCATCTCTAATAAGTGATTCTGTAGAGAAGTTACTTCTTCGCTCGTAATGACAAAAGAGAATTCAAAAAAATCGTTCTCAATATCGGACAATGATTATTTTCAATTTATCTGACATCGAATGATGTATGTCCCAAACAGTTCAGCGTTCTTCATTGAATGACAACTGCAAATCAGCTAAAAGGCCTCGTTCTACTAGCAATATTGTCTCATGTAATACTTTCGCTGAGTCCGCTGAGTCTGAGTTCGTTTTTCAAAACTCTCCAGAATTATTGTTTCAATAAATATTTCATCGCTATTAACGCTTAACTGGGACACGCCTTCCAAACTATTCAAAATTATGTCATCATATTTCTCTACCGAACTCTCATTAATAATAATTCCATCAGTTTCAATTTTATTATTCTTCATATCTTTCGGATAATTACAATAATTCAAATCTGACTCTGTATTTTCACTTCACTGTTCACACAAATCGCTGATTCACATTTTTTCTGTAATCGCTTCAATATACTATTTCCATGGCCTGGTTCTTGTTATCGATGATTATTGATTCATTCATCTTGTTACAAAATGTTTATTATCGTCAGTAATACTTTTCAGCTCCAAGTAGCATGAGTCAGTAATAGTTCGTTCAACACCATTATTTGCTGATCCACATTTCTGGCTATAATTAATTTTAATATCTACAAGATCAATCTCGTGTTTATGGGAGATTGAATATTTCTTATCATCAGTATTAGAATAGTTTCTTCTAACATATATCCCATTGTGCCTAACACCTTCCAAAGTAGAACCTGATTCAGTGACTATACAACCTCCTAATTCATTCCTTGACTTATCAATATTTGATGGACCGCCGTCTAAAACATTTTCATCAATATGCCTAGTACTAAACTCCTGTGTCCTATCAGTAAAATATGCTTTCTTACATCTAGCATTTTCCGAAAACTTTCTGCCGTCAAAAGAACACACTCTAATATCATAGCCTTCTTTTTCACAAATTCTATGCATCCTTTTATAAACCCGATAAGCATAATTAACGTTGTAAAAACAATTCCGCGTAAAATGATTATGTTTACCACAAACTTTACATTTCTTACGTCTTCTTTTTCTATTAGTCCTATTATTCACGAGACTAACATTCTGATGCATCTTGACTCCTCTAGATTCACAATCATTACGCATACCAGAGTTCACAAAATGTTCAAACGGCCTGTTATCAATCGTAAAAGAGAAATCCAAATCACTTTCCGATAAATCTGATAACTCTTCCTTAATCATTTCCCTATCTTTATCCTCTTTGTAAATTATATCTTCCTCATTCAAATCACAATCATTACAAATAAGAACTTCATCCAACCCATTTTCAATCTCGAAGTTACTAACATGACAATATACATCCACTTCATTTGAAACATAATAATTACAAGAATCAAAATCATCACAGATAATAGCATTTTCTAAACAATTCTCATTTTCAAACTCATTTCCGATTTCCAATAGTTCTTCAAATTCTGGTTCCATAATATCATTAATTACTTGCACCTGTCCAAATTTCCACTCATTCAAATACTGACATGATAATTCATATTTCTCAATATTTTTATACAATTCTACAATAGTACTATTGATAACATTATAATTCTTTCAAATATATTTGAAGACAAACCTCTTAAAATTATCCTGATAATCCGAGATTCATGCATATTCGAATCTACTTTTCTACATAGGGATAAGACTCGTGCTACAAAATCTCTACCATCTCTTCAAATTCCATACTACAAGTATCTAATTCCTTTTCTAGTTTCCACAATTGAGAGGAGATCGATAGAAATTAACCAATTTTTCTTTCACTGGCATATATTCAAATTTGTTCTGTTGAGTCAAATCATTCTCAATAACGTCAAAATATTTCTCAGCACTTCCTTTCAAACAAAACCGCAAGTATAATAAATTATCTTTTTCATCCCAACCGTTCGCTAAGGCAACCTTTTCAAAATAGTTGAAAAAATCATCAATGTCAAATTCTTCATCTTTTCCATCAAAAATTTCGGTAATAGTAACGGTCTAAGTTTTCCATTGTTAATCTGTTCCAATCCAATTCTATTCAATAATAAATAATAAATTTCCAATTAATCTGGTTTCAATAATCATAAATTCTCCATATCTCAAATATCGATATCTCTTCAATAATAATAAATTTATCCTATTCAATCATATCTTAATAATAATTAATTTCTCATCTCATCATAAATATCTAATTCTTTCTAATAAGAATTGATAATAAATCTTGCAATCGTACAAAATCTTCAATTGTCATAGTTTTTGCAATTCAAAATCTCAAAATCAATAATAATCGTAAATCTTCCATATCGTGAATCTCAAAATTAATCTGTTCAATTATAATCATCATTCTCCATCCGTTAAAATCCATTATTAGTAATCAATTATTGTTCCACAAATTCAATAAATCCTCGAAATTCATCCTACTAACTGTTTCTAGAGCCCCGTAAGGTTTAAACTCAACTACTTCACCCATAATTTCACTGAAATAAAAACATATAATTATTTAATAATGAAAAATGCAACCACAAAAATTGAATCTTCAATGAGGTAACCGGAAAAGTCCAAATTTTAAAAGCTGGATTAAAAACCCTTGAGCCTCCACCAATTATGTAAGTGTGGGGGGGAAAGATCTCCACCAATTATGTAAGGGTGGGAAAATGAAAAACAAGAAATGATCGTACTGGTTTTGATAATTAAAACAAAACAATAAATTATTTGTACAAAAAAATTAGAATTATAATTATAAATTATGAAATAACAATAAATAGATGAATATTTCTAGGGCTACTCGCTTGGCTGCTAGTGAAGATTAAATTTGTTGTGGTTATGGAAAATTTAAAACAATGACTCAGTAGTCACCTACCTTTATGATAATGGCCCCCAATTTGGCATCCACTGGTTAATCACGACGTTAATTATTAATGAAAAATAAATAAAAAAAACTGATCTAATGAAGTGGGTTCAGATCCCTCTTATTCAATAATACAATTCTCTTTAAACTGCCCGAACTGTGACAGAAAACTGTATATAAAACAAGAACAAAATCTATCCCCTTCACCAGAACAGCCGGACTTTACTCTCAGTCCTAACGAACGAGCACACAACACCAACTAGTAAAAATTTTGGGTATTAATATATAACTCAGTCAATGCCAAACATGAAGCCATTTCAAATACATATTTTTATCAGTCGCACAAGCCGATCACGTTTGTTATGAAAAACAAAAGAGAAACTACAATAATTTTGATAACAAGTGAAATAAACAATCTTTCTGTCGATGACAAAACTGTTCAAAGGCAGAAACACCGTTCATTAAACTTTTCGTAAAATAAAACTCTAAAATCCTGATCAATATGAGATAAATATATGAATCATATATATGTCCCATATGACCAGGTGACAGTATGTGTGTATGTCTGTGAACACGATAACTCCATTCCTAATTAACCGATTGACTTGAAATTTTAAACTTAAGGTCCTTATACCATGGGGACCCGACAATAAGAATTCAATAAAATTCATTCAAGATGGCGGAAAAAATGGCGGATAATTACTAAAAAACCATGTTTTTCACGTTTTTCTCGAAAATGGCTCTAACGATTTTCTTCAAATTTATACCATGAATAGCTATTTATAAGCCCTATCAACTGACATGAGTCTCATTTCTGGAAAAATTCCAGGAGCTCCGTAATATTATTGAGAAAAATGACGGATAATCACTAAAAAACCATGTTTTTCACGGTTTTCTCGAAAACGGCTCTAACGATTTTCTCCAAATTTATACCATGGATAGCTATTTATAAGCCCTATCAACTGACATGAGTCTCATTTCTGGAAAAATTCCAGGAGCTCCGTAATATTATTGAGAAAAATGGCGGATAATCACTAAAAAACCATGTTTTTCACGGTTTTCTCGAAAACGGCTCCAATGATTTTCTTAAATTTATACCATGGATAGCTATTTACAAGCCCTATCAACTGACATGAGCCTCATTTTTAGGAAAATTGCAGGAGCTGCGTAATATTCTCGAGAAAAATGGCAAATAATTACTGAAAACCCATGTTTTTCACGATTTTCTCAAAATTTACTCGACTGATTTATTTAAAATTCATACTCTGTATAGTTATTTATCAGCTCCATCAACTGGCATGAGTCTCCTTTCTGGGAAACTAATGGGGGGGTTCACCCCATCCTTCAGAAATGGACTTTGTAACCTCCTTCTCGTGCATGTGGTAGGTAGGTAGGTAGAGCAGTCTATAAAAATAACACATAGTCGAGATATTTCATCTGTAGAACAGCTGTTTTGACGATTTTTAAAAAATCATCGGATTTCACAATTTACACAAAGGAAAAAGTACTCTGAAAACTATTATATACACACATATACAGTAGTCTGATCGTAGTTTCAAATAATTATGTTGCCGCCAATCGTCATTATGTTATTTCTCTAAATTATTGTCGTTTAAGAATGAGGCTCCCAGTTTAATGAGCAAGGAAAGTTGTGTGAGTGTACCACACCAGATTTTTTTGACGTGACAACGTCTTATAAATTGGTTTGCCGGGTGACACTTCAAGAAACTGCGTTACGCTCCGCGTTATGCGCTCACAATGAGAGTGAGTGAGAGCGTTCGTTTCGGTTCACGGTCGTCTGGAAAGAGCACGAATAGGAGCAGTGGCGAGCAACGCAGCAGCAACCTGAAGGCATTCACCTGGAGAGAGAGTGAAACGGAGCAGTCAACCTGCGCAGGCGCCGCGAGCAAACTCCTGCAACTGCGCCACTACTTCCCAGGTAAAATTGAATCGAGCACAGTTAGCCCGCCTAAGAGCGAGAGAGACAGAGTGATTTTGTTGAGGATGTGTGAAGGTAAAAATAAAATTTTGTTAATATGAATTCAGTGCGAGATTCTTTGTATAAATTAATGTTTGAAATATAATTCTTTGTATAAATAAATGTTTTAAATTGTTACTATTATTTCATCCTCCTTCCTACTATACGAATGAATATTCACATTAAAATTATTTCACCACTCAAAGTCGTTGTCACGTAAAACTTCGCCCGTATACCGACTTTACAGGCAACCATGCAATTTTTCTGTGTAATTGAGTTGCTATATGCATAATTGTTATTAATTATTATTTCGTTACTCTATTCATTGTTCTTTATCGTTTTTAATGTGTTCATTTTAGTTAATAATATTCAATTTCTATCATGGATATGTCGCTGGCTACCGCTGGCCTTGATAAGGTACTGATCACATTGTAGTGTGGACCGACCAACGCAGCCAAGCTTACTATAGTGAAGTCCAGTTATAATGGCAGTGTTTAATTAGCAATGGTATTGCTATCCTTGTCTTTCATTCAACAAAGCTGATAGCACTATCTCTTTCTCGCTTTGCTCTGTTGCCAGATGTCTTTTAACAATGTACAATAATTAACAAAATATTAATGTTAATAATTATGAAAATTCATTATGAAATAATTGAAAAATATAATTTCTTGATTAATAAAATATAATTGATTATTTTAAACGAGAATGAGCAGTTAATATTACATCAATAAACCTGTATCAGCTACCGTCTATAGAAGGCATTGACAAGACAGAGGATCAGCAACCGTCTATAGAAGGCATCGACAAGACAGAGGATCGGCAACGTTGAGATTCTATCTTTCTTCACTGCCATTATAACGTGGACCTCACTATAGGCTAGGCCAGCTTGCCGGTCAACATGTGGACTAGGTATTGAATTCACTGTGACTTTTGACATATTCAGAACAGTTTCAGTAATAATTGTGTTTGTAAATTGCAGAAACGTCGCAATACCTGCAGCTGTGCCGACTGGTCCTGCGCAACACGGACTACGCCGAGAGTCAGCACAGATGCGACGACCTGCACAAGTGTTTCATCCACATTTTCTGCGAGGAGGCTGAGGCCAGCCGACCTGATCAGGCGCTCGTGCGAGATATTTCCAACGAGTTCCCGCACTACTTCAAGACCTGAACGGTCTCTCCTTAGGTATATTCCACATGAATATCTTTAGTCTCATACATTCGCAATTTGTTTAGATGGTGTCATCATCATTATCAGTGTTCTGCCCTAGCGTCCTAGGGCAGGTCCATACATGATTCCTCCTTCTCCATTTCTCACTGTCCTGATTCATCATGTTATTTTACTCTTACTGGTATTTATTTTTAACGCTAGAACGTAAGTTGAATTTTGTTTTTCCTCCACCTACTGTCTAAAGTACTTACTTTACTCCCTGAAACATAATACTAAAGTGTCACTTTTTCGCTCTCGGTACTAAAAAACAGAAAAACTCCCTAGGGAGTAAAAGTGACTCCATTTAAATAACATGGGAAGCATCTCTATTTTAAAAACTTACATGGTAATAGGTTAGAAGGTCTAAGCTCAGATGAGAAAGCGTAATAGAGGTGTCTGTCATTGAGTCAACTGAATTCAATACCACAACCAGAAATTTGATCAACTCATGAAATATATGTTTGTATGATATTATATTCTTAATATTAGTAGACGATAAAAATTTATACAATTTTTAAAATATTTTATTCTATTTAAAATACCAGCAACAAAAATATTTTTGATCTGCATTCTGCAATTCAAATCTGAACCGCGTGATCTGGAGTCAGCCATTTTTGGTAGCCTGCCCAGCTGATATAATTGTTACAACTTTGGCCGATAGATAGCGCAATCGGCAGTGCCAATCAGACGGCCGGTTTTTAGGTTTTAGATTTTAGGTTATGTTGTTAGGAAACATTGTCACCAATACGTAAGTTATTAGAATGATTTAATTTGCAGTTTCTTTAAAAAATGCAGATGGAGGAATTAATGTTGTGTACATGACGAGCGAAAAATACTTTTTCTCCCTCAGGAAAATTGTTGCCCTCGGCTTCGCCTCGGGCTTCAAACTTTTTCCCACAGGGAGAAAAAGTCGTACTTTTCACTCTAGATATACAAATAACTATTGTTAAACACATGAATAAAGGAATCTGAATCTGAATCCTGTTCGATGGTGTCAAGGTGTTTATCTGATTCAGTTTCTCAGAGATCTATCGAAAGAGTTAACGCACTACTTCAAAAGCTGAGAGATTTGTCGTAAGGTACTTCATATGTATAATAGGATGATAGTATTTCATATGTATTTTGGATGAATATTTTTACTTATTCATTTTCTCAAGAGATATATCCAACGAGGTAGGCCTACCAAACTTATTCAAACCCTGAGAGGTGTGTCCAAGCTATTTCAGGTAGATATGTTGAGTCAAAATTGGTATCTCAGATGTTTATCAAATTATATTCTGCATAACATGAAGACCTGAGGTCAGTCTATAGTAAGATTCACTTTGAACTGTAAGCATCGAATGAGAAGCATGGATGTTATTTATGAAGAGTGCTGATAGTTCAAAATAGTTCTATTTATTATTACTATTATGTATATTTCATTCATTAACTAAACTAGGCCTGGAAAAGCATAAACATAATACATTTCAAAATTAATCTAGCTTTAGAGGTATTCCAGATATGTTTATTGTGATTCAGGTTCTCAGATATACCGTGTATTCAACGTGTTTCTGATGTATTTAAGTTGAATATATTTCTCTATATTCAGTATTCTCTATTACTCCAAGATCGAGAGATCTATCCTAAAGTATTTTACATGAATATAATTTGTATCCTCCATCTACTATCAAATTTTACTCTATAAAAGAAATTAAAGAAGTAATACTTTTTTCCCTAAGTTCCCCAAAGTAACCCCATCCCATTCAAGCCAATTGACATTTTCGACTGACAAGTGAACAGTTTTTTGGATTATAATCATTATCATCAAAATCAAAACCATTATTGGCTCTTTAATATAATATATATATCGATTTGTAACACACTTTTTATTTTCAGAATAAGGATCTCATTCAGATCATGAAGGACTACGATCATAAATGAACTTGGATGAGACATCTGTTAAGGCAGCATGAGTCATTCTCCAGGTAAACTAAGCGATAATTTTATCTGCTGTCAGATCCAATCTAATTTTAGATTAGACGATTCTAATTAATCTATCAAACTTTTCGAAAGATAGTTTTTGTCTTCTCTTGGCAAATAATCAATCGCCTTCCGCTATCGCAGCAGTTTTTGGTCTTGATTATAATTTTTAATTAATCAAGTAAAGTTGAAATCTATAATCATTCAAGTTTACGGAAATAGTTATCGAATTTTGCCATAATAATCCATAGGCAGTGTTTTCTAATAGCAGCAAAAATCCATAGCCTTCCAGTTATTACATTATTTGGTCTTTCTCAGAAATAGTTGAATTTTCAAGTTTACAGAAATAGTATTGAATTTTGCCATAATAATCCATAGGCAGTGTTTTCTAATAGCAGCAAAAATCCATAGCCTTCCAGTCATTTGGTCATTCTCAGAAATAGTTCAATTTTTAAAAACTATCAACTTAAATTTCGAATCAATAATAATCAATTTATCTCTTTTCTGTATAGGGCTACTTGTAATATAAATAGAAAGAAAAATAAAAATCTCAGTACCCTTTTTGAATTATTTAATCACAAGATGTTGTGATTAATGAGATTTCTATTTTTCTTTCTATTTAATAATAATCAAGTATAATACTACAAATAATACACTTTAGAGAGATTTACTTCAAACTGTCAGCATCGATTTAATGGTGTGCATTGATGTTATCAATAAGTTGTGTTGACAGTTTAAAGTGAATCTCACTAAAATAATTTTCATTACCACTCAGGACTCTTTACAGCATTTTCAGTATCTATAAACTATGGAATTCATATTCACTTAATAACAGCCTAACTCTGTACTATTTCCACATTAATATTATAAATTCATCATCATCATCTTCACTTCAGGGAATAGGTTTATTAATTATTAACCTGTTCCGGTATTATAAATTCAAAATAATTTTTTCGCCACACTGCACAGAAAGCAGCTGTTTTCCAGTCCCTACGTAGATCTGAAAGACCTTGTTTGCAGACGACGTCAGAAAAGGGTTTCTTTTCCGGTCTAGGCCAGAAAGTTGTCTCTTTCCAGCCGCTCATGGAAGTAGTTAATAAGTCATCCGCTAGATCGGGCGAGTGTCCACTTTCATCATCAACTGAAGTCGCCATGATTTCAGTTCCAGTTTCGAATCAAACTAATTCGCTTCGCAACCAGTTTTATTCAATTATTTATTGTTGATTAATGATTAGTGCATTCCGAATTTTCAAAAATGCTTGAAGATGACTGTGGTATTCCAAGTGAAATTTTAAAAGAATCTGAATCCTGACTGCAAATCTTCTACCACTAAAATCAAGAGATAGGTATGATAGCTTAACGAGTATTCTTTATTTTGTATTCTTTATTTATTTTGTCAGCAATACCTGTAGTGTGGTAAAAAATATCGTTCGCACCACGGGCAAAATGTTTTTTCAGCTCTCAATCTTTTCTAGTCAAGAAAAGATTGACTTGAAAACCGATTTCGAGCTGGAAAAATCTCATTTTCTGCTCTAGGTGCGAAATATACTATATTCTGAACAACTTATTTTACGTAAATATTTCAAGTTTACCAAGAGGATAGTGAGGTTTGCTTCAATTAGCATGGACTGGATGGGAAGCAATGGTGTTTCAATTTTTTTAGAAATGCTAATACTTTGAAGTGAGACCCACTATCAATGAGATGGTTGATGATATATGAAAGTGTATGTTGAAATTGGGTTATCTTTATCAGAATCTCTTGAAATCTGAATATTTTAACGATTGCAGACATCTTTTTTAGGATTCTAAATATTGTTTTCCTACAGTTACGTTGAAAAGTGGCCATTGCTGCACTGATTACAGAACGCAAAGAATCACTTTTCCGCTCTAGTGCGGGAAAAATTTTTCTGCACTCCAGATTTGCAACATGGCAACGCAAAATAGTTAGTAGGTTATATGGAGCAACAATGCAGCAAAATCAAAATGAAGTTGGTAACAGTGACTGGGCTGCTATAGTGAGCAGAGGTGCAACGAAGCACAACGCGCTAATTATTAAGTATATATATTATAACCAAGGACAACATTTTTATTCAATTTGATAATAAATTAAGGTTTTTATCAATAATAAAATTACACAGAAAAACATTTGATGCATTTCAGGCAATTTTACCCATAATTACCCACTTTTCATAAATTCAATGGTAACTGTAGGAAAAACTTAATGTCAAATACGTGCGCAAAGTTCCTCTGCTGCACTCAAGAAACCAACGTTTCTTTCGGTGCAGCAAACTGTCACTTTGCGCACTAGTTGCACAAATAACTATTTCTAGTTATGTGAACGTTTTGTAGTGTAGTGAATCAAGATTTTAGTATTTATTACATAATAATATTATCATGTGAAAGAGAATCAATGTTTTTAACTAATGAAACAAATAATTTTCTAATTTATTGAAGCTGTGATTTTGTTGGAGCTATTCACACTGTCATCAATCATCATAAGTTATACCAATTCTGACAGTTTGAAGTGAATCTCAATACTGTATATTATCATAGAGAAACAATAGCGTAAGTAGATATCCCATGGTATAGGGCGTTTATGTCGCAACGTTTACTGTTATCTGAAGCCGATTACTGTCGATTTTTACTGTTTTGTTGGGGTGAGAGTGCATGAACGGCACAGTATGAGAGACTACGAGCGTGACAGCTTCTCGGGAAAGAACTACGTGGACTATCGGCTTGAGATAACAGTAAGAGTTGCGACATAAACGCTCTATACCATAGGATATCTACTTACGCTATTTTTTCTCTATTGCTCTATTTTTTCTCTCATCAACTTGACTTTATTTTCCTTGTTGTCCTGAATTTTAAAATTTGACATTTTCAACTCCGCTATTTCATGACGTATTCGATGACTAAAACTGTTCTTAAAACATATTCCATGACAAACATGTGTTTTTTTCTTTGAAAAAGATTCGAGATTATTATTAAGTTATTAGACTTTGGATAGAGTTTAGAAACTCGCAACGATTTTACAATTCATATAAATCTTATTATTTAGGTAATTTATTAAATACTATAACTATTATTTAATTCTGGTCAATCGTTACCAAGCCCTATTGAAATAATAAGGTAGCTTTATTTTTATTTTAAGAAATTTTATCGATATTTGTATATTATTTCAATAATATATTTGTCTACTGTTAAAGCTAATAAGGTAGCTTTATTTTTATTTTAAGAAAATTTATCGATATTTGTATATTATTTCAATAATATATTTGTCATACTGTTGACTTGGTTCTAATTAAATATATATTTAATGATTAATATTATTGTTGGAATGAACTTAATACTTGATCAAATTTCTACTACTTGCTTACTTATCAGAAGTAATTTTAAAATAAGAATTACTTATTTACAAACATATACAGATTAGCACATAAGAATAGTGATTACAGTCTTAATTGCGGTATCTAACAACCAGTGACTTTCCATGTGGAATTATTTGAATTTGTTGTACCGAGCACGGTGTTTAGATGAAAACGGTAGGGGTCATGAAATGTGTGCGCAGTAGCAATACCTACTATTACTTAGTAATAGCATAGAGAAACAATAGCGTAAGTAGATATCCCATGGTATAGGGAATTCATGTCGCAACTTTTACTGTTATCTCAAGCCGATTACTGTCGATTATTGTCAATTTTTACTTTCCTTGCCCTATTACCATAGGTAAGGAAAGTATTGCTTTCCGACTAAATTTCTATACGTTTCAAGGTCCCCTGAGTCCAAAAAAGTGATTTTTGGGTATGGTGTGTGTGTGTGTGTGTGTGTGTGTGTGTGTGTGAGTGTGTGTGTGTGTGTGTGTGTGTGTGTGTGTGTGTGTGTGTGTGTGTGTGTGTGTGTGTGTGTGACTTGAAATTTGGAACGTGAGGTCCTTACACTATAAGCATCCGACACGAACAATTTCGATCAAATGCAATCCAAGATGGCTGCTAAAATGGCGAAAATGTTGTCAAAAAAAGGGTTTTTCGCGATTTGCTAAAAAACGGCTCCAACGATTTTGATTAAATTTATACCTAGAATAGTTATTGATAAGCTCTGTCAACTGCCACAAGTCCCATATCTGTAAAAATTTCAGGAGCTCCGCCCCGTCTTTGCAAAGTTTGATTTTAGATTCCTAATTATCAGGCTTCAGATACAATTAAAAAAAAATTGAGTGGAAAAGATTGAGCATGAAAATCTCTACAATTAATGTTTTGTAACATTTTCTCCTAAAATTGAAAATAAGCACGAAATTCGAGAAAATGTGATTATCCATTTGCAAACTGTTGGCAACTGTTGATTCTATTAAATCATTCACTATGAAGAGATAGCAGACCTCATATGTCTCCAGCGCTATTGTCCTGTCACCAGCTGTCTCAGATCTTAGAATAGTAGACTTGAGATATGCGTGAACACTAGCGTCAGGTGATCAATTTCCATAACGGCAAGGAAAGTTGTGAGTGCGCCACACCAGATTTTTACTGTTTTGTTGGGGTGAGAGTGTATGAACGGCTCAATTTGAGAGACTACCAGCGTCACACAACTGCATATGAAAGAACTACATGAACTATCGGCTTGGGGGATAACAGTAAAAGTTGCGACATGAACGCCCTATACCATGGGATATCTGCTTATGCTATCGTTTCTCTATGTTAATAGTAGGTAATGGCAGTAGCTAGCCAGCTAGATTGCGTCATCGCCACCAATTGAAGTTTTTAACACCTATTGGCAATTTATGAAACTTATTTGTCAAAAACAGATGATTGGATATAAAATTACGTCAGCTACACCGGAAATTTGTCACAAAAATGCGCGTAACACCTACCGTCTTCTTCTATATACCGTGGTACCGTGTACTGTATTATGTAGTACATCTCTGCACATTTGATTTCCATAATTTTCATTGTCAAATGTAACATCTAGGCTGTAATAATTATAAAGGTAGTAGGAAAAGCGTTTCAAACTGTGCTAATGTGTAAGGCCCGGTTGCACAAAAACCTGTAAAACTTAAATGATGATTAAATGCCACCAGAACCAAACAGAGAAGAAAAGAAGTCTTCTCTGATTGGTTCTCGTGGCATTTAATTATGATTAAAATTTAACAGGCTTTTGTGCAACCGGGGCTAAGACTTTTAGGGCCGGTTTCCGAGCTCGGGATTTGGCTAAGTTCTAGACTTTAAACAGCTGGAGTCAGAAAATTGGCTTTCCGAAACGAGGCGTTGTCATAGTCACATTTGAATTAAATTTCAAAAAACTAGAAAATTAAATACAAAATGAAATAATGAGAAAATAGTGTGAAGTTTCAGCTATTTTGAATTATTTAGAAATGTTTAATTTCGTCAAGGAAAAACGTTTCCAATATTATAGAATTGAGAAAATAAAAACTGGAACTAGGTACTGTTATAAAAACTGCGACTACGCTCCGTTTTGGGAGACTAATTTTCTGACTCCAGCTGTTTAAAGTCTAGAACTTAGCTGAATCCCGAGCTCGGAAACAGGCCCTTATTGTGTATATTTACAATTTTATTAGTTCAAATTCCACATTGGACATTTATATAGGCAATCTATTTACTACCAATATATGTGTTTTCTAGTTAGAAAAATTCTACGATCAAAGCACTAGTTGTTACTGTTGAATTTTGTCTTTATTTAAATTTTGACTGATGTTTGTGTGCCAAAGAAATATTGAATTATTGTTATTTGTATCGTTAGTTGTAGGTTTTACATTCCAGATATTTTTCTATTAGGATTTTATTAGAAATGTATGTGATCCGTGAGTTATCATTGTAACAACGCAGGCAGTCCACTTAACCAGAAATTGCACAATTATTTATTTAATTATGTCCAGTTAGAATATTGAAAGCAATAACTTGATTCGATAAATTACTTATGGCCATTTCACTACTCTGAGAGTAAGTATGAAGTTTTAAAATCATTGAGAAATAAAGATTTATTATTAAAACAGTGCTTTTATTACCAACTTCCCTCATTTAAGATTCATATAGCACATTATTGAATTAATGAAAACAATATAAAAATCTTGAAGTACCCTTTATTTTTTTAAAACTTTAAAATAGTTCAACATCTAGTTTAGACCCTAACTAGGGTCTAAGTCGAAATCAACTTGTTGAAATCAACTTGAAAATGACCTAAGTTAGGGTCGAAACTATTTGTTAATAGTTGATCAACTTGGAAATGACCTAAGTTAGGTCGAAACTATTTGTTAATAGTTGATCAACTTGAAAATGACCTAATTTAGCGTCGAAACTATTTGTTGAACTATTTTAAAGTTTTTAAAAAACAAAGAGTACTTCAAGATTTGTATATTGTTTTTATTAAATTGTTAAAAAGTAGCTCATGTGAATGAAGTGTTTTCACATTATTGAGTTATACTGAGATGAATTTCCTTATTTCAATTTCCAAAAGGTTGCCAGTCTTTTATATTAGAATTAGCTGGCCAGATTAGTCAGGCGTTGCACCCTTCAGTCTGCTAACACTAATTGGTCTTGGGTTCGAATCCCCCCGGCAGGCATGGACTTTCGATTATGCTCTTTGATGCGAGGAACACGAATCTGGAATCCGATTTGCAAAATGCCTCACCGTTCATTAGATATGGCCGTTTGAAAATGATATGTTTGAAGCTGCATAACTCACCCTGTATAGTAGCTGGGGGTGCCAAATTTGACTCCGACATTTCTCAGGTAAAGCTTCATCTATGGTGCGAATTTCAGCCAAATCTGAGATATTTTTTTACTGTTTCAAAACGCACGATGGTTATTAGTCTAGTCCATGATTTTTCTCATTTTTTTGTGAAAAATAAAAATCGCTCAAACTTCATGACCTTATGCTCTTTGATGCGAGGAACACGAATCTGGAATCCGATTTGCAAAATTCCTTACCGTTCATTAGATATGGCCGTTTGAAAATTTGCAAATTTTATGTTAGAAGCTGCATAACTCACCCTGTAAAGTAGCTGGGGGTGCCAAATTTGGCTCCGACATTTCTCAGGTAAAGCTTCATCTATGGTGCAAATTTCAGCCAAATCTGAGATACTTCTCTTTACTGTTTCAAAAAGCACGATGGTTAGTCGTACGATGTTGGATCATCATGGATTTTAGCAAAAATGGTCAAAAATTAAAGCCGAGACGACTAAGGCGTTGCAACCTTCAGTCTGCTAGCGCTACTTGGTCGTGGGTTCCAATCCCGCCGGTTGGCATGGACGTTTAATCATCTCATCAAATCACCCAAGCATTTTTCATTACCCAAGAACAAGCTAAAAGCTCATGTGGACATCATCCGCAATAAAAAAATATTTCCATTCGAAACCTTTGGTGTTCCAATTATATATTCAGGACGACTTACAATTGGAATAAATAGACTGACTCACTTTCAAAAATATTAATCTTTATCTCATTAGTGGTAAAATTCACAATTAACTAATGTTAAATGTAACATTCATTGACATTTTTTAATGTATAAAACATTTATCAAATAGAAACAAAACATCAGAACTATTTTTCTAATTATCACAGAGTATACAACAAAAACGTAAGTTCCATAACTGGATATTGCTAAATTTATTCAATAATTATTATACACTCTTGACTCAATCATCCAAAATCAATTTCACAAAACTTGAGAGCTTATTCCAATTGAATAAAACGACTTGAAAATGTCACAACTACTGCCGTTTCAATCAATATAAATATCTATGACATCATCACTTCGAGTGATTGACATCACTCTCTTATAGTCAGCACAGAAACATCCTTGAAATGTCCTTGAGAAATCATCAATGAAATCTACTTTCTCACAATGTGATGAATGACTGTAGCGAGGCAGAATCCGGTTGACAAGAGTAAGCCACTCCTGGAATAAAAAAAAATTATAAATATTTTTAAAAATCACAGCAAATTTATTGGTATACTAAAAAATTATAGTGATATCCATTTGACAGCATTTCTTAAGAACTAGTAGTTCTGTGAACAGCAGACCTCACGCAGTATTCTCATCCACAAGTACCTGATTGAAACTATAGACCTTATGGAAATACAGCAATAGACTGGCCTCTCCACACATCTGTGTAATCACTTGTCAGCTGATTTATGATGAATAATTCTATAGAGTGATTTTTACTCTAAAATTGGCGTATGAAGGAGGCTCCTTTTTCCTTTTATATTATCCTTGAAATGTAAAATTTCCAAAAACCTTGTATATAAGTCGACGCGCAATTAAAAAAGGAAAATACCTGTCAAATTTCAGAAAATCTATTACCACGTTTCGCCGTAAATGCGCAACATATAAACATTTAAACATTAAGAGAAATGCCAAACCGTCGACTTGAATCTTAGACCTCACTTCGCTCGGTCAATAACAATAGAATAGAATAGAAAAAGTCTTATTCATCAGATGTAAGAAATACATTGGAACAGTTACAATAAATTAAATATAAATAACTAGGCTAGCCTAGTATATATAGACAGAAACGTTTCATCAAAAATCAATGTTAAACTCTTGAAAAGAATACAGCGACAATTTGACCTGATATTCCTTTAGATTCTTTGCAAACATTCTTGGATCTTCTAATATTTGGAGACTGCTTGGTAACTACTTCTACCTCTGTATATGTTTTTTTCGTAAAAAGATATAATCTGTGCCTCTCTATTATTCGACCAAACCTTGTATTATAACCGTGAGTGTTATTTCTCAAGTTTGTGTCACCAAATTTTTTGAAAAAGACTAAAACATCATATATGTATTGTCCATATATTGTGAAAATTATGCAATAATGCTTTCCTAGTAATGCTAATAGTGTGTAGTGAATGTAATTTTGAATGAATCAATTGATGAAATACTTATTGATATGACTTACCAAATCATGCTTCTGATAATTTTGCTTTCTTTCCACATGCTGTAACGAAAAATTGAGTAATTTTTGTCGTTGGCAAACTCTCGCAACATGCTTCTGGCCCTGGAACCATAAAATAAAACATAGGTGAGAATACATAGTTTCAATTTTATGAAAAGCTATAGATGGATATCTTTCTTGATCCATGAAACGTCTATAAATGCATAAGATTACAAAATACATAAGACCACGTCAAAAGATTTGAATGCAAACAGAAACCCATTAAATGTATTATATAAATATTTTTATATTTTTGTCATAGTCATTCAATTTTAGCTGTTTTCCAAGCATGAAATCAATTCGGTAGACAGCTGTTTGCAGAGCAAATAAACATATGATTCTCATTACAGCATACTGTACTGTAGTGAAACCATATGTTTTCTTTAAGGTGCGTACAGACTTTCGCTCTGCTCCAAGACCGATCGTCACTCCAGCAGAGCGATTGTTGATCGACCGGGGAGCAACAGTGGTTCGACCGGGGAACGCGAGAAGAGCGTGTAGAACAGAGGTCGCGTTTGGCAAGCTCCTAGGTCGAACGTCGAATGAACCAATAGTTGAGCATGCGTGTTCAACGTTTTTGTTTGTAATGTTTGTTAATATAGCTACGATCTCTGTGTTAGCAAATAAAATTATCAAAATTAATAATTAATTATTAAATTGAATAATATAAAGTTATAGAAACATTTATTATAATAGGTACCGACATATTAGCATTTAGAAGAAAGAAGCTGAACTCCCAACCAAGCCTTTCACCTTTTGAAACACTGGCAAGAATTAAATTTTATAATAAAATATTAAAATAAATGCAATAATTATAATATTTATTATCAATTCATTATATAAACATAATTAATAAACCTAAAGGTGCGTACAGACTTTCGCTCTGCTCCGCAACCGAACGTCACTCCAGCAGAGCGATTGATGATCGACCGGGGAGCAACAGTGGTTCGACCGGGGAATGCGAGAAGATCTAACATCTTCCGTAACGTTCATGATGGGTGCGCGGGCGGAGCGACTGTGGTACGATGGAGGAACGAGGGCGGTACGAAGGCGGAGCGTGCTCGGTGCGGGTTGGAAGTGCGTATATGTGTACGCAGCTTTACAGTCGAGTATGTTTCCTAGTTCCGAAATAGGAACAGCAAAACTGCTACAAAAAAAACACCTTCAGCGCTCGAGGGTGAAGTTTTGTCAACTTCCAAAAAATTCCTTATTCGGAATTAGGTCATGTTTATAGAATGCATGTAGTAACTTCAGCACAAGCAAGTAATGTTTTCTATTTCTCAATTATTCTTCTTTAGATTATTATGACAGAAAATAGTGTACGTTACTTGTACGTGAATGTCTTTTGCAGAGCTCGAATAAAATTCTTGTCTCGGCTAACGCCTCGACTAGAAACATCATTCTCGCCTGCAAAAGGCCCCTTCCCGTCTCTTTTACATAAGATACTATTTTAGTACAAAACAACATTTAGAGCTTATTACCGTACTTTGTTGTAGATATATAGATATCGATAGATATCTATCCATGAAACATCTATAGATGCATAAGATCAAGTCGAAAGATTAGATCACCTACATAATAGAGTCTAAGGCCCAGTTGCACAAAATTCGGTTGAATTTTAACCGTGATTAATCTCACGAGAACCAATCAGAGAAGGTTTATTTGAAAAGACGGCTTCTCTGATTGGTTCTCGTGGAATTAATCACGATTAAAATTTAACCGGCTTTTGTGCAACCGACACTAAGTCAATAGGTTAATATGCCTATATGGTTACAGTGGTTGTAGAGCATTGCAGGTCTATGCTGGATTCAGGCAGCTGAAAAAACTCTTCAACATCATAAAAAGGGTTTAAGCAGTGCCACGTATGTAGTTTTTTTGAATTCTATGTTTCACATCTCTAAATTTGAGGGGCAATTTATTAAATAAACGTCTACCCATGATCAGATGGCTGGACCTTAGCCTCACCAGACGGAGAAAAGGAATGTTGATGTCATGCCTAAGTCGAGTATTTATGCCATGATCTACATTGGAGCGTTTCCCTACACTTGATTTTTATTTTGATTTATAACAAGGCTACTAAATATATACAGATTCACCACCTTAAGAATGCCAAGCTCAACAAAAAGTGGCTATATAATAATATAGTATACATAAAATCCTATCATATTAAGCGAGCAATTTCTGTATATGGTTATCTGGTTATGTATGTCCAACGGATCTCGAAACGGCTCTAACGATTTTCACAAAATTTGGAAATTAGTAGGTTTATTATATAAAAATTCGATTGCACTAGGTCTCATCCCTGGGAAAACTCGCTGAAGGACATGAAAAGGATAATAATTGGAAAAAGATATGATAATTTCGTCGTATGTTGATGATTGAAGTGAGAGAGCGAGTTCATGTTTCTGGGACTGAGATAAAATTATGACTCAGCTGTTGAACTTTTGTAATCATTCAATCAGGTACTTAGTTCCGGTTGCACAAAAACCGGTTAAATTTTACTCCTAATTAATTCTAGAAGAACCAATTAGAGAAGCGATATTTTTGAAATGGTCTTCTCTGATTTGAAATCAATCAGGATTAAAATTTAACCGGCTTTTGTGCAACCAGGCCTTTGT
Source organism: Nilaparvata lugens (assembly GCF_014356525.2). Lineage (NCBI taxonomy): Eukaryota > Metazoa > Arthropoda > Insecta > Hemiptera > Delphacidae > Nilaparvata > Nilaparvata lugens. The sequence goes on along the minus strand of NC_052513.1, from coordinate 36,856,299 downwards.
GAGAAAATTTTTTGCATTCCTCTTGGAATTGATCTCAATTCACTGTGATTAGATAGAACATTTTTGTATGAACTATAAATTATATATTATAATTTCTTCTTTCGTAATAAATTTTTCATGCTTTTTTACTCCGAGCGAAGCTCGGTCCCCCGATATTAGTATAGTATATGTAAAATAATGATTGGGAGTGAATTTTTACTTACAATGAGTGACTTGGTATAGCGATGACCATAGCATTTGATCCTAGAGGCATTGCATCAAATGGAGAATATTTCGTCAACAGCTCCATCACCTGAAAGAAAATTTAATATTTTCACAATAAAGTCTAATAAAAATTTGAGTGAGTTTACAGTTACTTGAGTTATTTGTTACCATACAAGTGTCATAGTGAGATTTAATTATCAGCATTAGCGTTATTCATAAGGAATGCTGACAAGTGAATCCCACTAGAGATATTACAAAAAAATTATTAAGCTGTTCAATCAATAAATTTTACAAAATATGTCATGAAAAATTGAGAGAAAATAGAAGATGAAAATGTAATTTGAAATACGTTAATATGAAATTGTGTTGCATCTACATAAATGAGCGGAGTTTAAAGAAATAACCGTCCATTCTCGAAAAAGGATATTCAAGATTATCCTTTCCATTAACACTATTCTTATATTAAGGGTTTGTGGAATTATTGATTGTTTCCACAAACCCTTAATATTAAGAATAGTGTTAATGGAAAGGATAATCTTGAATATCCTTTTTCGAGACTGGACGGTTATTTGTTGAAACTCCGCTGATTTATGTACATGCAACACAATTTTATATTAACGTATTTCAAATTACATTTTCATCTTCTATTTTCTCTCAATTTTTCATTACATATTTTGTAAATTTATTGATTGAACAGCTTAATATTTTTTTGTAATATCTCTAGTGAGATTCACTTTAAATTATCAGCATTCCTTATGAATAACGCTAATGCTGATAATTAAATCTCACTATGACACTTGTATGGTAACAAATAACTCAAGTAACTGTAAACTCACTCAAATTTTTATTAGACTTTATTGTGAAAATATTAAATTTTCTTTCAGGTGATGGAGCTGTTGACGAAATATTCTCCATTTGATGCAATGCCTCTAGGATCAAATGCTATGGTCATCGCTATACCAAGTCACTCATTGTAAGTAAAAATTCACTCCCAATCATCATTATTATATATCATAATATTTTACATATACTATACTAATATCGGGGGACCGAGCTTCGCTCGGAGTAAAAAAGCATGAAAAAGTTATTACGAAAGAAGAAATTATAATATATAATTTATAGTTCATACAAAATGTTCTATCTAATCACAGTGAATTCAGATCATTTCCAAGAGGAATGCAAAAAATTTTCTCACAAAGGCCTGGTTGCACAAAAGCCGGTTAATTTTAATCCTGATTGATTTCAAATCAGAGAAGACCATTTCAAAAAGATCGCTTCTCTGATTGGTTCTACTAGAATTAATCATTAGTAAAATTTAACCGGGTTTTGTGCAACCGGAACTAAGTACCTGATTGAATGATTACAAAAGTTCAACAGCTGAGTCATAATTTTATCTCAGTCCCAGAAACATGAACTCGCTCTCTCACTTCAATCATCAACATACGACGAAATTATCATCTGTTTTTCCAATTATTATCCTTTTCATGTCCTTCAGCGAGTTTTCCCAGGGATGGGACCTAGTGCAATCGAATTTTTATATAATAAACCTACTAATTTCCAAATTTTGTGAAAATCGTCAGAGCCGTTTCGAGATCCGTTGGACATACATAACCAGATAACCATATACAGAAATTGCTCGCTTAATATGATAGGATTTTATGTATACTATATTATTATATAGCCACTTTTTGTTGAGCTTGGCATTCTTAAGGTGATGAATCTGTATATATTTAGTAGCCTTGTTATAAATCAAAATAAAAATCAAGTGTAGGGAAACGCTCCAATGTAGATCGAACGTTAATGGCATCAATACTCGACATAGGCATGACATCAACATTCCTTTTCTCCGTCTGGTGAGGCTAAGGTCCAGTCATCCGATCATGGGTAGACGTTTATTTAATAAATTGACCCTCAAATTTAGAGACATGTGAAACATAGAATTCAAAAAAAACTACATACGTGGCTCTGCTTAAACCCTTTTTATGATGAGAGTTGCAGGTCTATGCTCTCATCATAAAAGGTTTAAGCAGAGCCACGTATGTAGTTTTTTTTTGAATTCTATGTTTCACATGTCTCTAAATTTGAGGGTCAATTATTAAATAAACGTCTACCCATGATCGGATGACTGGACCTTAGCCTCACCAGACGGAGAAAAGGAATGTTGATGTCATGCCTATGTCGAGTATTGATGCCATTAACGTTCGATCTACATTGGAGCGTTTCCCTACACTTGATTTTTATTTTGATTTATAACAAGGCTACTAAATATATACAGATTCATCACCTTAAGAATGCCAAGCTCAACAAAAAGTGGCTATATAATAATATAGTATACATAAAATCCTATCATATTAAGCGAGCAATTTCTGTATATGGTTATCTGGTTATGTATGTCCAACGGATCTCGAAACGGCTCTGACGATTTTCACAAAATTTGGAAATTAGTAGGTTTATGATATAAAAATTCGATTGCCCTAGGTCCCATCACTGTGAACTGGTGAAATAATTGAAGAAAAGCTTACAATCACAGACTAAATGGAGAAAACAAAATCGGCATTAATGTAATCCTGGAAAGTAAATGAAGATGAAGTAACAGTAACAATCTTTAGACTCTATAAAAACTATTAATTAATTATAGAGCCTAAACAAACTAGATCAAGGAAATGAAACGGCATTAATGTGAACCATAGAAACAGATTTTAGATAAGCTTACAGTCTTCGACTAATGAGTAAAACGAAATCAACATAATGTGACTTCTGGAAAGTACATTGAAGATGTGCTAACTCTGGCCATCTATAGTTCTCTAGATTCATAGTTACACTATAATGGTCATGGTTAACTAACAGTAATAAACTAGTTGAAGAATACGAACCAGAATTAATGTGAACCAAGGAATTGGCTTATCCGCATCCACATGTGGCCAATGAAGGCCAATGTCGACCAGCGCCAGTGTGTGGATGGGTGGTTGCCAACGCTGGCCTCATGGGCACTAGTCACAGGGCCAGCGACTGGGCCAACATGTGGATGCCGCAAAGATATGTTTCCCTGGTTCACATAAATTCTGGTTTCGTTTTCTTAATCTAGTATGTTACTGTTGAAGAAATTAGCTTACAGTCGCAGACTAGATTGGAGAATACGAAATCAGCATGAATGTGAACCAGGGGATCAGTTCAAAGTAGCTAACTAGTTAAGAAAAACGAGGGCCAGCGACTGGGCCAACATGTGGATGCCGCAATAGATATGTTTCCCTGGTTCACATCAATTCTGGTTTCGTTCTCTTTAATGTAGTATGTTACTGTTGAAGAATTTAGCTTACAGTTGCAGACTAGATTGGAGAATACGAAATCAGCATGAATGTGAACCAGGGGATCAGTTCAAAGTAGCTAACTAGTTAAGAAAAACGAGGGCCAGCAACTGGGCCAACATGTGGATGCCGCAATAGATAAGTTTCCCTGGTTGGTTCACATCAATTCTGGTTTCGTTTTCTTTAATCTAGTATGTTACTGTTAAAGTATTTAGCTTACAGTCGCAGACTAGATTGGAGGAAACAAAATCAGCATTAATGTGAACCAGGAATTAGTTTAAAGTAACAAACTAGTTTAGAAAACGAAATCTGAATCAATGCGAACTGATGCAGTAATACCTTTCTCAAGTATATTTCGGGAAAGTTTCCATTACTACAAATCCCAGCAAAAGTTACGCCACTGTTATAGATTCGCTATTGGTAGTGAAACTTGGACCATGACAAGGCAAGATGAGGGTCTGCTCAGGAGATTTGAGAGAAAAATCCTGAGAAGGATATTTGGAGCCATTACGGAAGGAGATGCTTATCGACAGCGACATAATGCTGAGCTGTATGATCTGTATGGAAACAAGGATATAGTTACGGCTATCAAGCTAGGAAGATTGCGATGGGCCGGACATGTGATCCGGGCAGATGACACTCACCTATTAAGCAAATCCTACAGGCAAGCCAGAAGGGAAACGTCGACCAGGGAGGCCGCGCCTGAGGTGGTTAGATGTGGTGGATCGGGATGCTGGAGCGGCCGGACTGAGAGGATGGAGACGATTGGCACGGAATAGAGATGATTGGAGGCTTAGGCTTGGGGAGGCCAGGACCCTTGAAGGTTGTCGTGCCAGTGATGATGATAGATTCGCTATGAACTGTTAGCATTGATTGAAAAAGAATGATTTCGATTGACTTACAATATGATGATGGAAGCTCTGATAACATGACTTTACACCTCCACTCAGAGACGCCACTGATAGTTCGGTGCTGCTTAGTGGCCGCTTTATACCCTCTCTGAAATTATGATAACAATACAATTATTAATATTATATTCTAAAGTTATCCGCATCAAACTATTGATCATGAGTAAAGTAGTAAATGTGGAAATTCTATACTGAACAAGATATTTTATTTCTTGAGCCTATAGTTCCCACATATTTCTTACATATTGTGTATAAGATTATAAGATAGAAACGTATAAGATTAGAAGATCTTGCTTTGCTTTGAGTACAACTACAAACCCTTATAAAACACACTTAGAATTCAAAATATACTTAAAAACCACCAGCACCAACGTACTCCCAAAAAATCATCCCGATTATCAAGTAGTTTTCAAATCTATATGAAGCATACATTCTTTTTTTTACTAAGTGATAGTATTTATTTAACGTTGTTTATATTGTAATTCACTTGAAAATAAGAAACTTTTATATTAATCCATCCAAATTTAAAATTGTTTGTTTTATTCTAATTTATATTTTAGATTGTGATTTGGTGTAGAAATTTGAATGGACATAACCTATAATATTGGACAATTTATAACTAAATTAGGAAATTGAAGAAGTTTTAGGCAATAGCCTGTTTTTTCTTTTTCGATTCTTGTATTTTTTTGCTAACCTTATAAATAAATAAATGAATAAATTACTTCAAGTTGGAATTTATTGTGAAAAATGGAAATAACGTTAAAATTGGTACTTCTCAATGTTTATCTGTCAACTATGGGAATTGTAGATCAATTCTGTGGCTTGGTGCAAGAACTACCTATGTCAACATATCAACTTTCTCACAAATCAGCTTGAAAGTTCACTTGTATTTTCGAACTACGGCATTTTGATACGGAAATGCGAGTGCTAGAAGTGCAGAAGTCGACATTGATAGTTCTGGCACGGAGCTCAAATGACAATCTAAAAATATGTCTTCATTGGTAATTTTCACTCTCTGAGAGGGAATTAGTAAATACTAAAACTAACTTACTAAATCATGACATTGGTAGTATAAATTTTATAACTTTTTA
>NC_052513.1:36814388-36850691 GCF_014356525.2 Nilaparvata lugens | reverse complement strand
ATCTTGAATTGCATTGACCGAAATTGTTCGCGTCGGATCCTTATATTGTAAGGACCTTAAGTTCCAAATTTCAAGTCATTCCGTTAATTGGGAAATGAGATATCGTGTACACAGACACACACACACACACACACACAAACCAATACTCAAAAACCACTTTTTTGGACACAGGGGACCTTGAAACGTATAGAAATTTAGAAATTGGGGTACCTTAATTTTTTTCGGATAGCAATACTTCCTTTACCTATGGTAACAGGGCAAGGAAAGTAAAAATGATTTCTGTAATGCGACCTGTATGGATGTTCAAGGGTTAAATTCTCTAGGCTAGGCGCACACCAGTTGGTCAAGACAAGACATGATCAGACACGTTTAGTCACAGTACTTCACATGGAGACATGTCTTATTGCAATGACTAATCAGAGTGTGTGTTGCGTCATAAGCAGCAATGTGAAGTATTGTTACTAAACGTGACTAGTCTTGTCTTGACTAATCGCTGTGTGACCAGCCTTAGGCTAGGCGCACACCAGTTAGTCAAGACAAGACAAGACATGATCAGACAAGTTTAGTCACAATAGTTCAGATAGTTGCTTATGAAGCAGCACACACCGATTAGTCTCTGCAATTAGAAATGTCTTCATTGTCTAGGTTGGCACTTTATCTGTCAGCAGTAGACACATCGAAATAGAGCGAAACTATCCATAAATGAAATGATGTGTGTCAATAAGATGATTCAGTTGAATCTGGCAGTAACAGACATAGGTACGATTCACTTTAATCTGTCAGCAGTAGACACATCGAAATAGAGCGTAACTATCTATAATGAAATGACATGTGTCACTAAGAAATAGAGCATAATCTTCTTCTTCCTCCTACTCCTTCCTCTCCTTTTTCTTTATTCTCTCCTTCTTCTCCTCCTCCTCCTCCTCCTTCTTCTTTTTCCTCTCCTTCTTCTTCTTCTTCCTCTCATTCTCCTTCTTCTCCTTCTTCATCATCATCATCATCATCATCATCATCATCATCATCATCATCATCATCATCATCATCATCATCATCATCATCATCATCATCATCATCATCATCATCATCATCATCATCATCATCATCTTCTTCTTCTGGGGGGAGGGGGAAAAGCTACAGAATTTGAGCAAAAAAATAGCTGCATTAAATTGGAGAGTGTGACAGAGTAAAACCAAACATGAATAACTTTGTTGTCCCTACAAGTATTAATCGTGCACTCAGTCATGAAAAACATTCTACAGGAAAATCTATTGACAGTCAGAGCAATGTGCAATCTTCTCTGATAATTGATGAAACTTTAGGATCTGCAAACGATTCTAGTAACTTTGACAACCCTCCTGTTGCTCTAAATCCGACATTAGTGGAGCATTTAAATTAGTAGCATATGACAAAGATGCTTCAAGCATATCTGCTGTAGATTTACTAATCCTACTCAAACGAATATTATTGACAGAGGGTCTGATATTATTATGATTTCAAATTCTGTTACTAATAGTTCTTGTAATGTAATTAGGTATGAAGATTATAACAACGAAAAAGTTCATTGTTTTTCCTGGAATGTACAGGGTATTTGTAATAAATTTGACAATTTGTCTCTAATTTGTACTAATTACAATATAAAAATTCTCATGATATCCGAGCATTGGATTAATAATACTGATTTGTATTTTACATATCTGCCTGGATTTAAAACTGCCTCTGTTTTTGTAGATCAGATCATACAAGGGGTGGGGCAGCAATTTTTGTTCATGATCAACTAGAATTTAGGAACTCTCGATCATATTAGAGACATGTCTATTGAAATGGTATGCAAAGTTGCCCCTATTGAACTGATAAGAAATAAAATCATAATTTTGTCATTTTATAGGCCCTATAATAGAAGGGTGTGAGTTATTTTAATGATTTTTTAACGTGCTTTTATAATGTTTCAAGTGCTGTGTTTAAAAATGGTTACAATCTGGTGATTGGCGGTGATTATTTTGTGAAAATAAGTTTCGATTTCTTTGTATGGTGTAGGTCTATAAATTCAAAGCAAAACCTAACCTTTTGAAACATGAATAAAAAAATAAACATTTCATTTTAAGTTATGCTATTATTTATTATTGATCCTTGCCATTTATTTTGGAATAAAAATTTTAGTAAACTTTGCTTACTAGAAATTTGTTTTGAAAAAAACTGTAATAATAATTTATGATTGTTATATTATTATTAATAATATGTTGAATATGGCATCGATTAATAATATTCACATTGGGAGATAAAATTCCAAGGTAATCCTTTTATTATTTTCCTTGAACATTTTTAGGTTATGTCACAGTCGTAAAATGAGGTTAGTTTTTTACGCATAATAATATTAAATATTATGAAAAACTTTATTTATAGAATAAACTTGCAAACTATAAATTATGAATTTAGATGGACTAATTCATATAATTTAGGTATTTCATGACATTTATTTGGCTATTCATCTACTCCAAAACAATAACTGAATTGCGTTTGCTCAGTTAAGTCTAGAACTTAATTTAAACCCTACCCCAGTCGAGGGTTTAAAATCACGCTGTTTCAAGTTCTGACTCAACGATTTTTGATAAATCCTTGACTCGGAAAGAGACGAGAATGTAATTCAAGTCCTGGACTTATAAACCCTTCACTCAGAAAGCGAAATTATAAATTCCAGGGTCTAATAGACCCTCTATATAGTGAATGATATCTAAAGCTTGTTGGAATATCCTATAAAGTTATCTCTAAACTCCAGGGTCTAATTGAGTCCTCGACTATGTTAACGCTCTGACTCGGAAAGCCAATTTTCTGACTCCAGAGTTTAAAGCCGGTTAAAGTCTAGAACTTAGCTAAATCCCGAGCTCGGTAACCGGCCCTAGATGTTTCCAAAGTCTTATCCCACAACACAGGTCTTGCTTCCACTAACGATATAAGGACATCATTATCTATGTCACCCATTTCAAACGTAATTACTTCGCACTATTAAAAGAGCAGAGCAGTCGACTGGAATGGAGGAGAGTGTAGCGAGAACTGGCAAGGACGGTCGGAGAAAAATCTGTGTGTGTGCAAGCTTGTATTTAGTCACGTAGTTTTGTGTCGCCGGCTCATCGCCGGCACCGGTGGAACGCAGTGACAGTGGCCGGCTGCTCGTCGGCACTTTACCGGCGCCAGTGACAGATCATGTTCTCGCCTTCGCGTAACTATTGGAATAATAATTTAATTGTAACCAATATTAATTCATACTGACCTGAATTGAAGCAGAATAAGTAAACTGCAACTCGCGACCAACACACAAGGATTCTTATGTTGGCAGTGCCAAATATTACAGTCATGTTATTGCTGTACCTCAGTTACAATCAATGTTATTTATATTGTATTGCAAAAATATTTATTTGTAATTTTTGGCAATAAATTCAATTCAATTTCAATGAAAACACCTCAAACCCCAAAAATGGACTTTAGCCTCATCCGAATAATAATAATACGATTAGGCACCAATAGGCTCCCAATATTAGCATGGGAGTACAAATCCGAAGGAAAGCAAGTTATAGGAAGACCAAGAAAGAAATGGATGCCGGTAAAGGCCAATAGAGGAGCCTAATCCTTGTAAGATGATGATGATGATGATGATAATAATAATACGATTAGTAAAGTAGTATAGTTAAATATTATAGAATATTCAACACAACCGGCAAAATTAATATCATAACAGTGTTATACAAATGTCTGGATTTTCAATTATTCATGCAGAGTTTTGCTTGCAACTTTGCTGGAGCGATTTATAAGCACAAGAAACTCTCTGTTAAAAATAAAGTTTAAATGCTGGAGCGATTTATAAGCACAAGAATCTCTCTGTTAAAAATAAAGTTTAAACTTAACAATCAATTTAGTAATATCATAGATTAAGCATACAGAACTGAATTTCCTACGGTATTATTGACAGATAGTGGATATTCTTCGAACATTCAATGGCGACTGGATACAATAATTTGACATAATTTGTTTTTGAATTAAAATGTAACATTATAAATAACAAGTTAATACGCATCATGTAGCACTTTTTCATGATTAACCTTTCTATAATATAGTCGCCCGACATCTTCATCCGAACTGTACTCAATTGAAAAAGAAACTGCCTTTTCGCAACTAATAATAATTGTGTAGACCAAATTTGGAATGAAAATACCGCAAGGACTACCATATCATGTTATCTACCAATTTTATTACATCAGTATCATTTGTATCGTAAAAAATGTGTTTTTCCAGGTAGGTTGGAGGTCGACAGCCAAAATCGATTTCCTAAATGAGGGGGAAAATAGGAAAGACAAGCATCGACCAAAACACAACTGTCCCCAATTATTTTCACCCCTGCAACACAAAATAATTGTACCTTGGAAAAACAAGGGTGCAATTAACTACAATTACCGTTCAAACTGCACAACCTGGAGGCAAACTGACTAGCCACACTACGAGTGTGGTGATCAGATGAGCACAATGTTGTCTTGCTCCAGTTGACAAGGCCTCTTCATCTTTAATGACAAAGCTGTTAAAATAGTGGATTATTACTCAAATATTGGCATATAGAATCACCTGAGATTGATATAATGTTATGTAATGATTGTACCAACTTGACGTTGTTCAACTGTATGGATGAATCTGTATTGTTGTTGAAGTAAATAAATATTTTATTCTATTCTACCGAACAGGAAAGAAGAAACTGTTCAAAAGGTTAAATTAAAAGCATGCTAATCACATACACACATGAAGATTGAAATAAATTGAGATTGTTAGAAAACTGAACAAATTGTATCAGATGTTGACTAATACAATGATAAGCATTAATATTTCAAGAATTGCTTGCTTTTGATTAGTCGAACGAGTGTGACAAATTAGAAGTGAATTGCACTTACAACGTAGGACCACTGTTCTAGTCGACCAATGAGAAGTGACGATGGGCGTGACAAGAGCCTTCTCGTTTCAGATTGGTCGAAAGTGTTTGACTACGTAGTAGATGACATGGACGGTAGGTGGCAGCACTTACAACGTCATTTTTCCACGTGGAGAGATGAGAGTGGATAAGAGGAAGAGGAAGAAGAATAAGAAGAAGAAGAAGAAGAAGAAGAAGAAGAAGAAGAAGAAGAAGAAGAAGAGGAAGAGGAAGAAGAATAAGAAGAAGAAGAAGAAGAAGAAGAAAAAAAAAAAGAAAAAGCGAGAGAAGAAGAAGAAGAAGAAGAAGAAAGAGAAGAGGAGTAAGAAGAAGATGCAGTAGAAGTGAAAGAAAACGGATACAGTATAAGGCGAGCGTAGTGAATAAAAACAGACCGAGCAATGAAGGACATTTTATAATGTCAGAAAGCAAGTTAATTATAGCTATCGAGGGTTGAAGGCAACGCCCCCTAATTATTATTGAGTCAAACTTGAAAACCATTGAGCTATTTTCTAGAACTAATAACTATGCTGCCATTTCTTTCCGGTATATACGTGCCAGTTATAATAATAGATAACAGGCACGGCCCTAGGGACTTTGCCGCCCTGTGCGAGATCAGCAACCGACCCCCCCCCACCCAAATTGCAAGTATCCCGTCTAATTGTTAATCCCGGGTTCCACCCCTTCCTTGATCGATCGCCTAACTACTGTGTCTCTGCTGTGATGCGATCGCGACATTCGCAACACAGAGTCTCAGTAAAATTTAAATAATTATGCACTAGGCGTCACAAGTTAAATTACCATGGAATAAACAAACAGAACAATACATCCCATCGAGTCTTCCTCGACTTGCTTAATACTTCTAGAACGATTCCTGTCTTCAAGAAAGGTGATCCTGAGGAATTAGAAAACTTCAGGCCTATTTCAATAGAACTTCAAGCCTATCTCAATAATACCTTTGGAAAATTCTTTGAAGCTGTTTTGTACACCCAACTCAGTGCCTATTTTGAGGAAAACTCACTCTTCTCACATCATCAGTTTGGATTCTGAAGGTGACATTCGACCACAGATTCCATCCATAGCTTGGTGGAGTCCATGCTGGTGGCTATGGAGGATAAACTCTCAGTGGCGGTAACCCTGTTGGACATGACCAAGGCCTTTGATTGTGTTTCTCACTGCATATTGTTAGATAAACTTGAGACATATAGCAGTCAAGGGGTGGCCCTCAAGTTGCTGAAGGAATTTCTGATTTATTGTGAACAGGTGGTGCCAATTGGTGGTGCAGTGTCAGATGCTTGTGATGTGTGCTGTGGTGTGCCTCAGGGTTCTATCCTGGGACCTCTCCTCTTCCTCATCTTCATCAACAACCTCAAGCTGGATGGAAGTGCTCTTCTATTTGCACATGAGCCAGGGATGGGGATGTTGATGTTGCAATACACAGGTCTGCCAGTGATTGGTTCTAGGTGAACAAACTTGCATTGAACAAGAGGGAACACAAAATCTACTCTGCACTCTAAGGCGGAATCTGCCAATTTTCGGGGGTTGCAGTTTGAAGCTGTTTGAATTTATGGTGGATGCCACCCAACTGTTGATCTTGATAAGAGATTTAAATTAAAATGTGATGTTCCTAAAACTGAAAGATTGAGCTGAAATTAAGTACACAATAACTAAGGACTGAAACTGAAAATAATGAATTGGTTGTTACTGTTCTGTGCCAAAGTATGAATTTTATGTTTTTATTGACAATACTCTATGCTTAAACCAAATTCATGAGTTGATAAATTTATTTATTTATTGACATGGAGCAGCATGTTGACATTATCTGCAATAGACACTGTCAAGAGTCACATATCTGATGCAAAAGATGAGAAGTCATGTTTTTTGGAGTATGGTACCTGGTTAAAGCATACCATGGCCTCTTCGACAGCCATATCAATTATGGCATTGTGCTTTGAGGTCATACAGGCAGCTGCAGAAAGATTCTGCTCCTACAAAAGAAGGTTCTCCGGATTATCACCTTTCCCATTGACTGGCACCCTGTGCGCCAATTTTTAGGAGACTGGAGATTATGACAAGTCTGTAGTCAGTATTTGTTTAGTTCGCAGTTACTGTTGAGAAGGGACCAACATGCCTCTCAGCAAAGAGGACTTGTACACAGCCACAACACCAGGAGGAGGAATGACATTGATTTGCCTCAAGCCAGACTGACATGATCACATAATAGCTTCCCTGTCCATACACTCAAGTTAACAACATGATGCTGGTGTATTTCCGAGAACAGGAGGAGAAATCTTCGAGAGGGCACTTCGTGAGAGGCTTGTGAGTCTGACACTCTACTCCCTGGAAGAAGAGGCAATACAATGTTTTCTGAAATCTATGACTGACCTTCATCTTGATCTTAGTTTTTGTTATCAAGCTTTACATTTTGATGCAATCTATCCAGCAAGTGCTGCTCATGGATGGATATTACTGAATTACTGAAAATATACATTTGGCAAACGTGAGAAATTCAACTCATAATCTCATATACGCTCCATTATATGTCCACGCTCCCCTGTGGCTCACCCAACGTGCACCAGGATGAATAAAACATATACTACTTACCACATTAGCTACATTTTAAATTCAATCACTGATGGGGACAATAGAGGACACAACTCCTAACTGCTTGGGGGATTTAAACACAACAGCATAGTTTGTGAATTTCAAGCAATCACAAGCGCTGAACTGAGAAGCCTCATCATGAGACCAAAGACAAACAATTCTTTAGGATAAGACTGACCCTTAAAAATTACAGACCGAAACTAAATACACAGTTGTGCAGAGGAAACGCATGTTTTTCGAACAGCCAGTACTTGTCAACGGGAGAGGGTATTGCCCTGGAACGAATGTTGGCATATGACCCATACTATGCAATTTCAGTTGCAATGAGCATTGGAACGTACAACATTGTGTGTTCGCTGTTAAGCAGTTTTTTCAGAAACAATGAATCTGTAGTAACAGGGCAACGCTTTTTCGTCAATATTTTTAGAGTTGAGGGTCGAGGTGCAATGCCCGATCGAAATACTGTACTCCGATGGATTGCAGCATTTAGGAGTACTAGTTCTGTGATGAAAAAGAAACCACCTGGTCTTCTCCGTTCCCCGGACCCGGAAAGTGTAGACCGAGTCAGAACTGAGTTGTTACTAGTCCTAGACGATCGACTCGATGACACTGACTCGGTCTACATTTTCAGGAGTACGAACTGAATGGGAAAGACCAGGTGGTTTCTTTTCCATGACAGAACTAGTACTCCTAAACGCTGCAACCCATAGGAATACAGTATTTCGATCGGGCATGTACTAGTTCTGTCATGGAAAAGAAACCACCTGGTCTTTCCCATTCAGTTCGTACTCCTGAAAATGTAGACCGAGTCAGTGTCATCGAGTCGATCGTCTAGGACTAGTAACAACTCAGTTCTGACTCGGTCTACACTTTCCGGGTCCGGGGAACGGAGAAGACCAGGTGGTTTCTTTTTCATCACAGAACTAGTACTCCTAAATGCTGCAATCCATTGGAGTACAGTATTTCGATCGGGCATTGCACCTCGACCCTCAACTCAAAAAATATTGAAAAAGTGTTGCACTGTGACTACAGATTCATTGTTTCTAAAAAAAAACTTCTTAACAGTGAACACACGATGTTGTATGTTCCAACGCTCATAGAAACTAAAATGACATATTATGGATCATCTGCCAATATTCGTTCCAGGGCAATACCCTCTCCCATTGACAAGGAAAAATATGTGTTTCCTCTGCACAACTCTGTATTTCATTATTTTATTAAACCTATTGCCAACCTCCCAATAAACAAATTATAGAGCAAGCAGTCTTCAATCAGTTAATTGAATATTTGAAAACCAATGAACTGAAATCAGCATGGGCTTTAGAAAAGGGCGCAGCACATCAATGGCAATTGCAAAGTGGTGCAATGGTATAATTATGCTATGGGAGGAACATCAAACAGTGTCTGGCCTTTTTATCCAACTGCAAAAAGCTTTTGATACACTGAGCTGGAAGACCCTAAAACTGGAACTGAAAAAGCTCAAAGAAATATAACAAGAACATAGAGCTCCCTAAGCACCACCTCACTAGATTCAAGAATTCCCCATCTTATGCTGGAGCCTGCTTCTTCAACCTACTATCAGAGGCTTTAAAGGCTATTGAGGACGACACCCTTTGCCGAAGCACTCAAGTGCTATTTGATTGAGAGACCTAAAACTTCAGCTGAGTATATGCAGGAGGATACTTAGTCACTTGGTGGGAGGAATAAGCATTGATGTGAATTCCACCAAAGGGAAGATGTCTCAGCAATTCGTTGGCCAATGGACTGCCGAGAAGATGAGACAAGCAACAAATAAGCAAATCAATCGTTATTCTCTCCAACGAAAATGTATTTGTTCAATCAAAAATTTATGATTAATCATTGTTTTTGCAGTTAGTGATGTAAATGAATCAATTCAATAATAATGTTGTCTGCAATCTGATTTAAATCATCATCACAGCATGACTAGCTACTTATGAGTGATTGAGAGTAGTTGATTATAAGGGGATTCTGGGACCACCGGCGATGAGCAGCCTAACCTAACCTGGGACCACCGGCGATGAGCAGCCTAATTTAACCTAACCTAACCTAACCTAACCTCCCCCACCATGACTCCTCCCCCAACCAATAGGTATGATATTTAAGTCCAAAGTCCAAAGAAATAATTATGAATTCTACCCTCACTAATTGACAATTCTATCTAAATAGAGAAACATAAATTGAAGAGTTTTCATATAAACTATAGAACTTTCCTCCACGAATCCTAAAGTACAGTAAATTTCTTTCTACACACTGAAATACTCACTACTATTCGACTTTCAAAATATACTCTTGAACCCTACTGACTTAAACTTTCCCTCCAATTGCTTATATTTCATTTCTATACTAATGTGATATCCTTCATAACAATGCAGTATACCATAGCACATACCCATCAGAATGGGACTTTTCAAATCAAATGGGGGGTAAAAATGGGACTGAACCCTTATGTTATTGATTAACTCAAAATCAATAAAAGTAATGATAATATGACCAAGAAAAACGTCAGTACCTCTAGATGTAAAGTAGAAACCCTATAAAGAAATGATTGAAGATTTTTGGAACAAACAAGTTATCCTCATTTACATCCTTGAAACTCATGAGTCACTTGGAACAGTTTCCATCGATCATAGGAAATGATTGATGACTCGATTCTAGTACTTATCTCACATAACATTATGTATGTGTTATGAGGTGGTGGAGGAGGAGGAGGAGGAGGAGGAGGAGGAGGAGGAGGAGGAGGAAGTAAAAGATGAGTAGGAGTGAGTTGAATATGAGAGAAGATGAAAAGAGAGCATGATGTAATAAAATTACCATGAGCAGAGAGAGAGAGAGAGTGAGAGAGAATAGAGAGAGTGGTGATGAGATGTACTTACTCAGTAGTCAATTAAGTTGATCAAACTGCGTAGCTTTGAAGAAAGCTATGCATGTAGAGAAAGAGAAAATGAATGAAGAAAGATATAATCAATTCAAATTAGACAGGATTGAACACTTGAACAGGTTCATGGCATCCAACATAATATTCACACATCTAGAATCATTACTAATAACATCCTCCATTAAGTTTGTTTCCATCTATGGAAGACCATGTGCACACACTCATATACATGCAATGAGTACTTAATACACTAACACATGGAAAGATTCTATCAGTTTTTGATATTTATAAAAACTTCCTCCCACCCATCATCATCATACTCATTATTCTCCTCCCAGCAAGCTGACACCTAACTACTTATCCTATAACTACCATTGTCTTATAGATAAGTGTGTTATCAAAAGTCTCTAGACTTTTCGGGGTTGGAACCATGTCATGCTCCTCCTAGTGCACCTAGGTCAGGTTGGAACTCCAATTTTCAGCACTCCAATAACTTCATGAGGGCTCGGATGTTTACGACCAATGCTAGCTTTAGTAAACAGCCTGTAGTTGTCGTATTCCAGTTCCGATTCTAATCAATTACCTATGATTATGTTAAGTTAATCTATTTTAGGCTATGGAGACTTTTGGAGAAAGGCATGATTAGTTGGAGTCTTGTAGTTGAACTTTGATCACAAATGAATAAATTTGATTATCGAATTGGGATGAATTGATTCATAGCAATAAAAATCTAGTGTGATACACTCACACAACTTTTCTTGCTCATTGAACTTCAAGTCTCATTCTTAAATGAGAATAATTTAGGGGAATAACATAATTATGATTGGTGGTTACATAATTCAAAAACTAGGATCATACTATTGTATACATTGTTTTCCAGAGTACATTATTTTTCTTTTATATAAATTTGTGAAATTTGATGATTATTTTTGAAGTCATCAAAACAGCTGTTCTACAGATGAAATCTGGTGTGGCGCACTCACACATCTCTGCTTGCCATTATTAAAATTGATCAGTGTTCACGTGCATCTCAAGTCTACTATTCAAAGATCTCAATCAGTTGGTGGCAGGACAATGATGCTGAAGACATTGAAAGATATAATAGAATCAACAGTTGTCAACAGTTAGCAATTGAATAATAACATTTTCTCGAATTTCGAGCTTATTTTCATTTTTAGGTGAAAATGTTACTGAACATTAATAATTATAGAGATTTTTCATGTTCAATCCTTTCCACTTGATTTTTTTTTTGTTTGAATTGTATCTGAAGACTGATAATTGAGGACCTAAAATCAAACTTTGCATAGATGGGACGAAACTCTGAAATTTTTACAGATATGGGACTTGTGACAGTTGATAGAGCTTATCAATGACTATTTAGGTATAAATTTGATCAAAAACCGTTTTCGAGAAAACCATGAAAAACTGAGTTTTTTTTTCTCGTTATCCACCTTTTACTTTTCCGCCATTTTAGAAAGTAAAAATAAGCATATATTTATCCTTGATAAATCAAGAGTCTTCCAATGTATCAGATATTGTAAATAATTTACTCTCAAATACTTCCTTGGTAATTAAATCAGACTGTAGTTTATTGAATATATTTGTTGATATTGCAAGTGATTTTGCTGTCTAAATATTCTCTATCTACTAACGAAGAATCAGACTGCAGTTTAGTGTATTATATTGGTTGATATTTCAAGTAATTTACTGTCCAAGTATACTCTGTTCACTAGTGATGGATCAGATTGCAGTTTAGTGAATATATTTGTTGAAATTTCCAGTAATTTACAACTTTATTTAAGCTCGGCGATGTAATTGTTTGCTGCTGCTACTTTCTCACAAAAATTTTCAGTTTGAAAAACTGTAAATTAATTTCACAATCAATAATTAGATAAAATATTTTTCGATAATTCCATTATACTTACGTGAAGGTTGATGCTGCTGCTGCTGCTGCTGCTGTTTCTGCCGATTGCTGTGAATCCATTAACATGCAAAAAACACACAATGATTCTTGCAACAAACGTAATCGACACACAACAAACGAATGCAAGCAAAAACATGACAGACAACGCTTTTATATAGCCACCACTCGTCTTGTTTTCACACAACATATTGATAGCAATCGTAATTATAATATGCATGTGCAGTGCACAATGAATATTCACTCAGCTGTGAATTCAACTTTGGCAGATGTTGATTCCGTTACAGTTCTGTTAATTTTTGCTATGAAAATTGCAAGGTGCAAACATCTTAGCCGTTATTTTTCCTCAACGGTGTTCCTGTTAAAACTGTGTAAATCTGTGTAATGCTTGCAATCAATAATCCATTGTCACCTGATTGATTATGAATAATTCTAAAGTCTGATTGATACTATCTTCAAAGTAGATGATGTATAATTATAGATGGCAAGTAGGGAATATTTAGACAGTAAACTACTTGGAATATCATCAAATATATTAACTAAATTACAATCAGATCCATTGCATCCGTTTTAACAGGAACACCGTTGAGGAAAAATAACGGCTAAGATGTTTGCACCTTGCAATTTTCATAGCAAAAATTAACAGAACTGTAACGGAATCAACATCTGCCAAAGTTGAATTCACAGCTGAGTGAATATTCATTGTGCACTGCACATGCATAATTATAATTACGATTGCTATCAATATGTTGTGTGAAAACAAGACGAGTGGTGGCTATATAAAAGCGTTGTCAGTCATGTTTTTGCTTGCATTCGTTTGTTGTGTCTCGATTACGTTTGTTGCAAAAATCATTGTGTGTGTGTGTTTTTTTGCATGTTAATGGATTCTCAGCAATCGCCAGAAACAGCAGCAGCAGCATCAACCTTCACGTGAGTATAATGGAATTATCAAAAAATATTTTATCGCCACACCAGATTTCATCTGTAAAACAGCTGTTTTGATGACTTCAAAAATAATCATCAAATTTCACAAATTTATATAAAAGAAAATGTACTCTGGAAAACAATGTATACAATAGTATGATCCTAGTTTTTGAATTATGTAACCACCAATCATAATTATGTTATTCCCCTAAATTATTCTCATTTAAGAATGAGATATAAAGTTCAATGAGCAAGAATACTTGTGTGAGTGTATCAATGAATCAATACATCCCAATTCGATAATCAAATTTATTCATTTGTGATCAAAATTCAACTACAAGACTCCAACTAATCATGCCTTTCTCCAAAAGTCTCCATAGCCTAAAATAGATTAACTTAACATAATCATAGGTAATTGATTAGAATCGGAACTGGAATACGACAACTACAGGCTGTTTACTAAAGCTAGCATTGGTCGTAAACATCCGAGCCCTCATGAAGTTATTGGAGTGCTGAAAATTGGAGTTCCAACCTGACCTAGGTGCACTAGGAGGAGCATGACATGGTTCCAACCCCGAAAAGTCTAGAGACTTTTGATAACACACTTATCTATAAGACAATGTAGTTATAGGATAAGTAGTTAGGTGTCAGCTTGCTGGGAGGAGAATAATGAGTATGATGATGATGGGGGGGAGGAAGTTTTTATAAATATCAAAAACTGATAGAATCTTTCCATGTGTTAGTGTATTAAGTACTCATTGCATGTATATGAGTGTGTGCACATGGTCTTCCATAGATGGAAACAAACTTAATGGAGGATGTTATTAGTAATGATTCTAGATGTGTGAATATTATGTTGGATGCCATGAACCTGTTCAAGTGTTCAATCCTGTCTAATTTGAATTGATTATATCTTTCTTCATTCATTTTCTCTTTCTCTACATGCATAGCTTTCTTCAAAGCTACGCAGTTTGATCAACTTAATTGACTACTGAGTAAGTACATCTCATCACCACTCTCTATTCTCTCTCACTCTCTCTCTTTCTCTCTCTGCTCATGGTAATTTTATTACATCATGCTCTCTTTTCATCTTCTGCTCATATTCAACTCACTCCTACTCATCTTTTACTTCCTCCTCCTCCTCCTCCTCCTCCTCCTCCACCTCATAACACATACATAATGTTATGTGAGATAAGTACTAGAATCGAGTCATCAATCATTTCCTATGATCGATGGAAACTGTTCCAAGTGACTCATGAGTTTCAAGGATGTAAATGAGGATAACTTGTTTGTTCCAAAAATCTTCAATCATTTCTTTATAGGGTTTCTACTTTACATCTAGAGGTACTGACGTTTTTCTTGGTCATATTATCATTACTTTTATTGATTTTGAGTTAATCAATAACATAAGGGTTCAGTCCCATTTTTACCCCCCATTTGATTTGAAAAGTCCCATTCTGATGGGTATGTGCTATGGTATACTGCATTGTTATGAAGGATATCACATTAGTATAGAAATGAAATATAAGCAATTGGAGGGAAAGTTTAAGTCAGTAGGGTTCAAGAGTATATTTTGAAAGTCGAATAGTAGTGAGTATTTCAGTGTGTAGAAAGAAATTTACTGTACTTTAGGATTCGTGGAGGAAAGTTCTATAGTTTATATGAAAACTCTTCAATTTATGTTTCTCTATTTTGATAGAATTGTCGATTAGTGAGGGTAGAATTCATAATTATTTCTTTGGACTTTGGACTTAAATATCATACCTATTGGTCGGGGGAGGAGTCATGGTGGGGGAGGTTAGGTTAGGCTAAATTAGGCTGCTCATTGCCGGTGGTCCCAGGTTAGGTTAGGCTGCTCATCGCCGGTGGTCCCAGAATCCCCTTATAATCAACTACTATTGAGCATCAATAAAAATGAACAATAACATCATTACTAATGAATTATATATCAATACCATGTCAACCACTCTAAATCAATAGTATTCACTTCTCTGTGAATATTCATCGGTCAATCTCAATTGGGATATTCAATAATAATTAAAAGTTCAAGCATTCGCTGGCTGACAGATGAGGAGCACGCTAGCTTTTTATGAAGTGCTTTCTGCAATCACTAGTTGTATTCTTCTCTTAATCAAAACTATTCCAATCACTCTATAATTTGATTGTACCATTATTTTATTTTACAGATGGAAATAACTGAGATATTGCATTAATTCACTGCTAATGAATAATTAATTATAATTAAACGAAAATCCAAATTAAATGCTGTAAATCACCCCGAAGATTTTTTATTGTTAATTTTTTGAATAGTAGCGCTCATCGAATTCCCATCCAGCTGTTTACCCTGTTGTCAATATTTGCAGTAGCAGAAGTCTTCGGGGTGATTTACAGCATTTATTTGGGATTTTCGTTTAATAATAATTATTAATTGATTAGCATTTGAACAAATGCAACTTCCAATTTATTTTCATCTGTACTCTCTTCTCTCTACCCTCTTCATTCTACTCTCTTCTCTCTAGTTTTTAGAGCGATTTTTCCAGCATCTAATTTGGATTTTCGTTTAATAATAATTATTCATTTATTAGCATTTGAACACTGCAACTTCCAATTTATTTCCATCTGTACTCTCTTCTCTCTACCCTCTTCATTCTACTCTCTTCTCTCTAGTTTTTAGAGCGATTTTTCCAGCATCTAATTTGGATTTTCGTTGAATAATAATTATAAATTTATTCGCTAATAACGAATATTCCATTATTGTTACAACCTTTGCTACCATTCTCTCCGAGAAATGATCTTTGTGGGCAATTATATTCCTGGTGACCAACCAACATTGATCAGATGCTAAAATGTGAATCTCACTGTAGTAATGGCTGGATCAGCAATCAACCTGTAAAATATGGTTGGGATTTCGGAGGACCTGAGTGAGGATATGATTAGATTGCTCACCACTGGATGTGTGGTTGTTCCATAGTGCTGCTGGTGGGGGCGCCCCTTGCTGGTTCCTTGCCCGTATGCCCTTGCCCCGTAATGAAGTGGTGAAATGCAAGGTGAATGAGAACTAGATGACAGTAATATTTAAATGTGAGAACGAGAGTACGAGAACGAGAATGAGAGAGGGAGAGTTTGCGATAGTGTACAGATTATAGGTTAACGACTAACGACACTTGAGCACTTTTCCGCACGGCTCAGAGCTCACAGGGTGACATTCTCCCGGGAAAATGACAGCCGAGCAGCCGGCAGGCGTCCTATTGCCGGCAGGCAATCTATATATATAAAAGCGAAATGGCACTCACTGACTCACTCGCAGAACTAAAAATCTACCGGACAAAACTGTTCAAATTTGGTACGTATGTTCAGTTGGCCCTTTAGAGGCGCACTAAGAACGGATTTAGAAAAAATTCTAAAGATACGCCCAAAACCTGCGTTTTTCTAGATTTTTTCAGCTTCATCGAGAACAAATGAACAGAAAATGTTCAAAATTTAGTACAGAAGCTCAGCTAGGGTGTAATAATGTTGTGTTAGAAGGAATTTGCAATAACGTCAAAGATACGCCCAAAAAGATACGCCCAAGTTTGTTATCGAGTCGTCGTGCCGACAGTGCCGTGCCGTGCAGTGCCGTGCCGTGCCGTGCCGTGCAGTTCGTGCTGCTGCTCTGTGATAAGATTAGGCCTGCTGCTTGTTTTTCGTTTTCTATTTTGTAATACTTAACCTAACACTTTTATAGTTAATAGTTTATTCAAATAGTTAATAATAACCAGGAACTACTTCAAAATTTAAATACATAATCTCTACTAACAGTGGTTTACTCTTATGACTACAAGATCTATAAAATAACTATTAAAAACATATAAATAGGAGAAATAGCTCTCTCATATCATGTAGTAATCTCTGTTTTTTGTTTAATCTAATTCAATTTTCCAATTCATCTGAATAAATAATACTTTGAAACCTATATTCATAAAATTGAATAATAATAATTTTTATTGACATTCTACGTACACGGACTTAATAGCCTAATATTTATTTTAAAGTTCATTTTGCCCAACTATTATAATAAAACCCTTAGTTAGATAATAGAGAATGGTTCTTCTTAAACAAAGCTTTTAGAATATAACCTGTTTTCTTATACTTTAAATACTGTTTTCTTATACTTCATATTTTTAGGCCCTAAATTTCTAAACATTTGATCTATAATTCCTATTCATTTTTTTCTTTCTAGTCTGTTTCAAGATTTCATCGTAGAGCTTCTAATATTCTATAGATTCTCTTAATCCTGTTTCAATCAGATTATTAGTCTTTTAGTGGGCCTATAATAGTCGTGTTTTGTCAGACTTCCTTATTCCCATGCATCCTGCTTTCACATAGTTGCTTATATAGCTTACGTATAATTATAGATAGTCTACTTATTTCAGCTGTATTTGGCTGCTTAAGCAAAGAAGTTTATGTAGCAAATTGTTTTGTGTCGCAGTGGTCCTTGCAAATATTGTGCTGCGGTAAAATCTGTAAACTTGGCACAAGCTTTGCTCTGGATTTTGGTGGTCGGGCTTGGTCTGCTGGTGGACAGAGCACGCGCGATCATACATTGA
Source organism: Nilaparvata lugens (assembly GCF_014356525.2). Lineage (NCBI taxonomy): Eukaryota > Metazoa > Arthropoda > Insecta > Hemiptera > Delphacidae > Nilaparvata > Nilaparvata lugens. The sequence continues at coordinate 36,832,815 of NC_052513.1, read as the reverse complement.
TAGCGAAATTTCATAGACTGTAAAGGAGCCTGTGTAAGGTAGATTGATTGGAAGTGGGAGTGTAGGGATTTCTGAATCTTGCATTATTATATAATAGCAGAACTTACGTCTTTTTCTATGAACTATAGGCTATTTCTATTATTTCAGAGAAGAATCTTATTCCTTATCAAACAAATTATCTCGATTAGCGATAATCAAGTATCTTCAATTCTTCACTTTAAATATAGCATTTTCAACATTCTTTCTATTTTAATCGCAAAGCCTTAGTTATTATAACCTTACTTAATCTCTAATAGTATGGACCTCAACATTTCCTAGCATATTTTCCCCTTCAGTTCAAAACACAGTGGTTTTGTGGTTTTATAATCATTCAGTACTGCTTTTTCTTATCCAACTACTCTTTTGTGGAGTCTTGAGTAATTTTTATAGAGGCTTCTAGATAATAAATAAAATAATAGATTCCGTCATTTGACATTGATTGACTTGATTGTCTCTATTGACTAATAATAAAATATATTCAAATCTAATTGAGAGAGCAGCTTCTACTTTTGTTTATGAATAACTTTATTGAATTGCATGGTGTGTATTGCTTATTGTTGGTGTTGGATTATTTTTTGTTTAACTCATGTGTTTTCCCGAATAACTGAATTGCATGCTATACATTCATGCATTTAAACTGTGTTTGTCATATTAAGTGATTACCTAAGTGCAGGGACACACGATCCGGCGACATCGCCGTCCGGCGTTTTCGCCGGACGAAGCTTCGCCGTCCGGTTGCAAGAAGTACACAGGAAGGCATGGGGCAGAACACACGACTCCGGCGACGCCGGCGACGGCGAAAACGCCGGTCCGGCGAGAAATTGATCCGGCGATATCGCCGGGTATTCTCTACTTCGCCGTCCGGTTTTGCCGCCGGAAAGCAGTAGCAGGGCATTGTACTATATGGAGATGAACACACGACACGGCGAAAACGCCGGACGGCGCTGTCCCCACCAATGCCACTTCTTTATATATTAACATTTGTAACGTTACAAATGGGTAGGGTAGGGTTACAAGGGTAGGTTACAAGGGTAGGGTTGTAAGTAGGGATGGGTATCGATACATCGTGTTCAGTATAGCGATCTATCTCATATTCTAGGTACACCTGACAACAATTCTCCTTGTATTATGAAAAAGACCTAATTTTCAGCTTCAAGCATCATCACCAACTACATTGTTCTCACATTGATATTTTGCACAACGACATAAGTTCTTGAGATTATGTTCTATTAGAATTACCAGTAAGATACACTTCATTTCAGTATTTAAAGTGAAATTCAAGCTGGAAATTCAATCGCAATAGTAAAAGATTGCTTTTTCGTATCTTATCAATTTTTTATTGTAGCAAAACGTAAATTAGAAGGTTGAATACGCCTAAACCACAGTTCCAAGCTATTACAACATTTTCAGACAAATGATTTGATAGATTTTCATGAGATTTGGTAGGAATAATTTTAATTACGCGACAACATAATATGTGTAAGTTAATTTTGAAATGTTGTACTCCATTTATTATACTGAAATGTATCTAAATGATCCGGCAAAAACGCCGGACGGCAGCTTCGCCGTCTGTCGTGTGTTCTGAATGCTAATTGCCGCCGGGTCCGGCGAAAACGCCGGACGGCGATGTCCTTCCACTGGTTCTCATGATGAATTGTTCTTGTCATTGATCACTAATAGAAATAGTTGCTACTGATTGTCTCTTCGTTTTTTCCTCTCTCACTGATTTGCATCAATCATTGTTCTTGTCATTTATCAGTAGTGGAAAATATTTGCTGCTGGTTGTCCCTTCGTTTTGCTGGTTGCTTCCTGGTGTTAGTATTGTGCTAGGAAAATTTATTTATTATTCTACTGTCCACTTCTTTCAAAATATGGAGAAATTTATACTGGGTATGACTAATAAAGGTAATCCAAAATTAAGTTTCAATAGATATGACTATAGGAAAGGTTCATCTAGATTAACGGAGATATAACATGGAGGTGTCTCAATAAAAAGTGTAAGGCTCAATTATTACGGATAAGGATTCTAAAACGATATTGGTTGCATCAGGCTCTAGGGTTCATAGTCATCCTGCTCCACTTCGAGAACTAGAGGAGAGTAATGATGTGTCTCAGATATTTTGTTCAACGCCAAGTATTACAACCAATAATGATACAGGTGTCATCCGTGACTCGGTCTCTTTGGATAGAGTTGATGGTGCCGACAGTCAAATTGAATTGTGGTGAGCTAGCACTACAGATGACGGAACTGGTGGCTGCTCTGCACTTATTCAGAACCTGATTAATGAGAATAATAATTTGAAGTGAGATAACCTACGGCTTAAAGAACAGTGGGAGGTGGCGATTGATAGGTCCAACACTAATGATGTTCGTATCATGGAGTTAACTGATTGTCTGACAAAGCAGTGCAGTGATTCGAGTACACAGACGGATTTAGTCGTGAGTGATAAAACAGTTGATACTCCTCTTCTGTCGGTGGAGCAAATGAGGCTAGCGAATAGTGTTGTCTTGCCTTTTGGATTGGATATTGATAGCTTGCAGCTGCTTATTGAGGAAAATTGTAGTTTGATGGATCAATTGATTGCCGTAGGAGAGGAGTTAGAGATGACAAGGGAGGCGCTTACTCGTTTGCAGGGTTTAAGCGATAATCTGGGGAATGGTCAGCATAATTCTGTCAGTGCTGGTTTGGTACATTGCTCTCTATTCCAGGAAAATCCTTCGATTAAAATATGGTCTGATAGTCATGGTAGGGGTATAAATGAGCTGTTGACTAATCGGTTACTTTCCAATACCAGATGTTATTCTTATGTTGCAGCAGGGGCGCCTCTTGAAATTCTGATTGAAAAAATGTTAGATAAGAGGGAGATTGGTGAGACAAAAGAGATGATTTTGTTGCTTTGATTGGGGGCACGAATAGTTTTGCTCATGGTTCTTACTCCCAGGATAATATTTACAACTTATCAGTAAAATTGTCCAAAGTGATAAATAGCTACAGTCATACCAACCTCATTCTTGGCACAGTCCCTTACAGATACGATCTTCCAGGGAGCTCTGATGAAAATCGTGTTATTAGTTGTGTGAATAGGGCTATAAGATGTATTCCTTATCATTACCCACATTTGTCAATTAGGATTATTAATTATGGAGCTACAATAGATCTATGCATACCAACCACGGTCTGCATCTCAACAGAAAGGGAAAGCTGAGGCTAGCTAAGGATTTTCTGAGTATAGTTCCTGAGTTAACTTTGGCAAAAAATAGTCTTCCTTCTGAGAAGTGTTAAATCTTTCAGTCACGTGAATGACAGGTATGCACACGTACGCATGTCACCAGCTGGCCAGTCTTCATCAATGATTGATGGACAGGCTCTACAAGCTCTTCAAAATTCCAGTATTTTTTTAGAACCGGTAACCTAAGCCCAAGTGGTGGGTTAGATAATTTGGGCAATGATACTACCATTATGAGTCTCAACATTCAGGGGTTTATGGGTAAGGTTGAGTCTCTGGAAGCTGCTTTAGTGACTGAAAATTGGCAACCAGCTATGATTTGTTTGAGCGAGCACTGGTTGAGAAGGGATAATTGTGGGGTTTTGAGCTCTCTTGGAGGGTATTCAGTAAGATCAGCATTTTGTAGAGAAAGTAAGGCAAGAGGGGGAGTTGCAATCTTAGTTAGGGATGATATTTCTGTCACGGTTAGAGAGGATATTAATGGTTTTTCTTCAGAGAAGGTGTTCGAAATTACTGCAGTTGAGTCCGAGGGATTGTGTGGTGGTAAAAGAGAATGTTCTGTTGTAGTATCTCTCTATAGAACACCGGATAGTTCTTTGGATGACTTCTTTTCGCGACTGGATACACTTCTTTGCAGATTGAGTTCGGATGTCATGCGGAAGAATATTTTTCTATGTGGTGATTTTAATATCAATGACTTGGATCATTACTCGATCCAGTGCAAACAATTCATTGATGTGTTCTCTTCTCATGGGTTTACTCTTTTGATCGATAGTAGTCCAACATGACTTTTCAATGATAAATATAGGAATGCCATCCCACCCCACTGAACCCTTATTTTTTAAGCCTGTCATTATCCTGAGAACCTGACCTTTCGGTAATGGTTGAAATCTGAACTGTCTAATACCCCTATTATTTTCTATTCTATGTTGTCTGAATGCTTGTAGGTACTCTTTAATGTCCTCTAAGTTGCACCTATGTGCTTTGGATTTCCTGTTGAAGTGCTCATTGAAACATTCTGCAACCTGTACAGGCTCGTCAACCAAAACTCCATCCGCAAACAATTTTGGGCATTCGTTTTTGAAAGATGAATTTCCTAAAGTATTCCTTATTACCTGCCAAGTAGCCTTTGTAACATTATCCGAATGCTTAATCACACTATCAAGATATTTTTTCTTGGCCAAAGTAATTGTTTTTTTCAGTACCTTACTATACTTTTTAACATATAAATGAAAGCTAGGATCCCGCCTTGCATCATTCTTCAAAGACATTAACAACTCTCTTTTTGTTTTAAGTGAGATCCTCAAACCTGGAGTCAACCATTTTTTCATTGAACTATTCTTTTTAATCTTCATGGTTTTGATTGGAAATGCCTCCATGATTAAAAAGAATAGTTCAATGAAAAAATGGTTGACTCCAGTGCTTCACATCGTTGTCAAGAACATGTTTCAGTTAAATCTGAGAGTAAGATATTCATTTCACTTAAATCTGGCAGAAGTTCTCCTTCTAAGGGGGCGGTGGAGGTTCAGGAGAGGGGCGGCAGGAGCGGGAGAGGGGCGGCAGGAGCGGGGGAGGTGGGGGAAGGTAGGATGGGTGCGGGGGGAGGGGGGAGGGGGGGAAAAGTCGTAAAAAACGCTCGAAAATCGGCACCCTCATACTACTGAAAACGGCTCTAACGATTTTCACGAATTTGTTGAACAAGTAGTTTATGATATAAAATTCGATTGCACTAGGTCTCATCCTTGGGAAAACTCGCTGAACGACAGGTTAATTCATCCTTGGCTGAAACAGCTAAGACTTTCGTCGTCTGTGGATAGTAAAAATTGAGCGAGAGATTCTGAGGAAAATCAAAATATCGCATCCCCGAACGAAATTCATAAGCTGACATATAGCCAGCTGTAAAATACTAGTAGTTCTGTGAACACTAGACCTCACGCAGTTATAACGACGTCCCAAACCATAAGCACATCCACACTGATACACTAACTATTTATTTGATCAGATCATGCTTACACAAGATTTAATTATCATATAACGCTTTCCGGAATTTAGCGCGAGAAAGCCAGAGGACATCCAGGCTCCCAGACGAGCTGTTATAAGTTCTTTGCATCCTATTTAATGCAAAAAAATTGCATTCAATGAGGCATGCAATTTATAGTCTACACAGCTGCTAATTTTTTACCAAGTTACATTGAGATATTGAATTGCATGCGTCATGGCATGCAATTTATAATCAACTCGACAGCTGATTTATGATGAATAATTCTATAGTATGATTTTCACTCTAATATTGGCGTATGAAGGAGGCTCCTTTTTCCTTTCATATTATCCTTGAAATGCAAAATTTCCAAAAACCTTATACGTCGATGCGCAATTTAAAAAGGAACATACCTGTCAAATTTCATGAAAATCTATCACCTCGTTTCGCCATAAATGCACAACATATAAACATTTAAACATTAAGAGAAATGCCAAATCGTCGACTTGAATCTTAGACCTCACTTCGCTCGGTCAATAATCACGATCATTTTAGAGAATTGTGTTCTGTTTATCAATGAATAAAAATAACGAGCGAAGCTCGATGCCCCGATATTAAATTTACTTTTAACATGAAGTGGGGAAACCAGTTTCTCCTTCTACATTGACAGGGTAGTGAGAGAGTAAGCATGCTGCGCACAATTGGATACTGATACAAAAGTAGGAGAATCTGTTAGGTAGTGGCAGTGATTAGTGAAGGAAAGAGCATCGGGCCTCTCTGTCTTAGAGTGAGAGCCGTGTTTGAAGTAATATCTATCGGACTATAGACACTTCCAGAGTGGTGAGTTACTGAAGCAAGATTCCTACATACCATTATAACTAAATTGACTGGTAAATGGTAAAGTGGAAATATAATTTTAACGTTTTCTAATGAGATTATTTACACTTACTTCGCTAAGCTAAGTGAGAATAGTCCAATTAGAAGACATGATAATATATTTTCACTGTACCGAATACGTTCACTGATAAGCCGCGTGGTAAACCTCTATCCTAGAAAAACAATAGCATAATTATTATGGGCGTTTATGTAGCACTTTTACTGTTATCTCAAGCCGATAGTCCACGTAGTTCTTTCCCGTGAGCTGTGTGACGATGATAGTTTCTCCTCTTGTGCCGTTCATATACTCTCTCACCCGACCAAAACAGTATAAAAGGACAATAATCGGCTTGAGTTAGCAGTAAAATTTGCGACATAAACGTCCTATACCATAGAATATCCACTTACGCCTCTATATCTCTATGCCTCTATCTACCTCGACCGCCTAACCCATAATGTATTTTGAGGTACGAAACGTATCTGTATTACAATGTGTACGTTCTGTGTACAGTAAATTATTCCAGTTCCAATCGTTAAATGTTTCATCACGTGACTAGTACAAAATGTTCCCATGGAACGCCATTTCAAAATCGTTGGTTCAAGCTTTTGGCGCGCACTTATTAAGTTTGTTACACCACAAAATGTGTCGTTTACTAGCTGCGTGAATGAAGAAAGGCTTTTTTACAAACTTACCGTCTATAAAAGTGTGCATTTCTTTTATTCCATTACTCTCAAATTTTCTATAAAGAAAAAATAATTTAATGAATGGTTATCAAACATCATATTGTTGGTTATGTATTCTATGGTGAAGAAACAAACTATCAGCGCAGGCGCAGAGAAGCAAGCAGACCACATAATCGACCAATGAAGCTCAGATAGTTGGAACTGTACCAGTCGGACAATTTACCACGCTTCGACTGTGGGGCAGGATTTTGGAACTGGAACTGGTTTCTGGTACAAAATCTGTCAAAACTCTTCCCATCGAACGCGGAACTTTTTACCTGGTAAATTGTGAATCGGACAATTTACCACATTCTATGTATACAGAACGGGCCCATTGAGGAACCACACCTCGACCTCGAACTCTACCTTTAACTCCTCACAATACGGTTACTCTTATAATCAGTAGAAAAGTTATTATAGTAGGCATGTAGAACTTACGAGAAGAATATTTTCATTGAGCCCAGACACTGTTACTATGATCTACTACCAGTGCTTTCATGCGTCATGGCATGCAATTTATAGTCAACTCGACAGCTGATTTATGATGAATAATTCTATAGTCTGATTTTCACTCTAATATTGGCGTATGAAGGAGTCTCCTCTTTCCTTTTATATTATCCTTGAAATGCAAAATTTCCAAAAACCTTGTATATACGTCGACGTGCAATTTAAAAAGGAACATACCTTCATGAAAATCTATTACCGCGTTTCGCCATAAATGCACAACATATAAACATTTAAACATTAAGAGAAATGCCAAATCGTCGACTTTAATCTTAGACCTCACTTTGCTCGGTCAATAATCACGATCATTTTAGAGAATTATGTTCTGTTTATCAATGAATAAAAATAACGAGCAAAGCTCGGTGCTCCGATATTTACTTTTAACATGAAGAGGGGAAACCAGTTTCTCCTTCTACATTGACAGAGTAGTGGAGAGGAGTAAGCATGCTGCGCACAATTGGATACTGATACAAAAGTAGGGAGATTGCTGTTAGGTAGTGGCAGTGATTAGTGAAGGAAAGAGCATCGGGCCTCTCTGTCTTAGAGTGAGAGCCGTGTTTGAAGTAATATCTATCGGACTATAGACACTTCCAGAGTGGTGAGTTACTGAAGCAAGATTCCTACATACCATTATAACTAAATTGACTGGTAAATGGTAAAGTGGAAATATAATTTTAACGTTTTCTAATGAGACTATTTACACTTGCTTCGCTAAGCTAAGTGAGAATAGTCCAATTAGAACACATGATAATATATTTTCACTGTACCGAATACGTTCACTGATAAGCCGCGTGGTAAACCTCTATCCTAGAAAAACAATAGCATAATTATTATGGGCGTTTATGTAGCAACTTTTACTGTTATCTCAAGCCGATAGTCCACGTAGTTCTTTCCCGTGAGCTGTGTGACGATGATAGTTTCTCCTCTTGTGCCGTTCATATACTCTCTCACCCGACCAAAACAGTATGAAAGGACAATAATCGGCTTGAGTTAGCAGTAAAATTTGCGACATAAACGTCCGTCCTATACCATAGAATATCCACTTACGCCTCTATATCTCTATGCCTCTATCTACCTCGACCGCCTAACCCATAATGTATTTTGAGGTACGAAACGTATCTGTATTACAATGTGTACGTTCTGTGTACAGTAAATTATTCCAGTTCCAATCGTAAAATGTTTCATCACGTGACTAGTACAAAATGTTCCCATGGAACGCCATTTCAAAATCGTTGGTTCAAGCTTTTGGCGCGCACAAATAAAGTTGATTTACTCTAAAATGTGTCGTTTACTAGCTGCGTGAATGAAGAAAGGCTTTTTTACAAACTTACCGTCTATAAAAGTGTGCATTTCTTTTATTCCATTACTCTCAAATTTTCTATAGAGAAAAATTCATTTAATGAATGGTTATCAAACATCATATTGTTGGTTATTTATTCTATGGTAAAGAAACAAACTATCAGCGCAGACGCAGAGAAGCAAGCAGACCACAATAATCGACCAATGAGAGCTCAGATAGTTGGAACTGTACCAGGTCGGACAATTTACCACGCTTCGACTGTGGGGCAAGATTTTGGAACTGTAACTGGTTTCTGGTACAGAATCTGTCAAAACTGTTCCCATCGAACGCGGAACTTTTTACCTGGTAAATTGTGAATCGGACAATTTACCACATTCCATGTACACAGAACGGGCCCATTGAGGAACCACACCTCGACCTCGAACTCTACCTTTAACTCCTCACAATACGGTTACTCTTATAATCAGTAGAAAAGTTATTATAGTAGGCATGTAGAACTTACAAGAAGAATATTTTCATTGAGCCCAGACACTGTTACTAATGATCTTACTACCAGTGCTTTCATGCGCATAATACGTGCAAGGTTTACAGAAAGAGGTCTGGACACGCGGCAATATTACTGCTTGTTAAAAAGTTTGTTTACTTGCTGCTAGCTTGAGCTGATGTAAAGCTAACGTGTTATTAGTACTAGTATACTAGTAGCTCTGTGAACAGTAGACCTCACGTAGTATTCTCATCCACAAGTACCTGATTGAAACTATAGACCTTATGCAAATACAGCAATAGAATGGCTTCTCCACACATCTGTGTAATCACTTGTCAGCTGATTCATGATGAATAATTCTATAGTCTGATTTTTACTCTAATAATAGCGTATGAAGGAGGCTCTTTTTTCCTTTCATATTATCCTTGAAATGCAAAATTTCCAAAAACCTTGTATATACGTCGACGCGCAATTTAAAAAGGAACATACCTGTCAAATTTCATGAAAATCTATTACCGCGTTTTGCCGTAAATGAGCAACATAAAACATTTAAACATTAAGAGAAATGCCGAACCGTCGACTTGAATCTTAGACCTCACTTCGCGACACTCTATAAAGAATATAGTCTAGTATAATATTGAAGTATATATAGTGTATTATATTTTGATATGGAAAAAATATCATGAGATTGACATATTTTTTTCTTCAGGTACCTTCTCCATTACTGAAATCGGCTACTGTCATGGCAATTCTTACCATGGGATAGACATATTCTTCTTCTTCAGGTACCTTCTCCATTACTGAAATTGACTACAATCATGACAATTCTAACTTTGTTAACTGCTGCTCGGAAGAGGTACTGTGACTGCAGTTGAATACTTTCCTCAGGTTTCTCAACCAATATATTCTTCTACGTCCCACTGATCGCTTATCAACTATATTGAGTCTCGCAAAAAATCAACACTGGTGTCTTGAACACTATCTACAGACCATGAATACGAGAGGGACCACTGGTTGGATGTAGCTTATCAGAGGCTGAGCAGAACACATTCTGGCCTTGCCCACCTATCAACAAGACTGTTCAACAAGCTGCCAATAGCAGCAAGAGACCTGCCAGCGAGGCGATTTGATTGCTTCATAAATAAATAAATACTCATTACAATAACTGAAATTTATAGAGTAGATTGCAGGTGGAGAACCCCTAACATGTTGGCTACCTCATGTTGGAAGACACGTTTTAAGGTTCGAACCCACTAGAACGTATCATACCATGACCGTGCCCGTACCGACACATGCAAAAAAATATTCTTTGCATCATTTGATATGTAATACACCCATTAGACCGTTCCGTCACCGGCCAAGCACGGACCGTGCCATGCACGTCCAGGTCAACATTTGTCGGCCAGTATATTTTGTCTGTGACGGAACGCTCCTTGCATGGCACGTGACGCCTGCAAACCCCGTTGTAACCGCGTATGCACCGCGTTGGTAACCAGTTCACCGCTACATTCTCTTGCTAAATGACGCGTTCCCAACAACTTCTGACCGGGCATCATACGCGTATCATACGCGTACCATACGCGTACCATACGCGTAATGTACTGGCATAGAACGCTGTTGATCCGTTGTAGTGGGCATAGTTGTTATTTTACGTGCCTGGCATGGTCTGACACGGTCCGTGTCTGGTACGTTCTAGTGGGTTCGAACCTTTAGAGTTCTTATTAGCCTATTCCTGATCAATTTTGGTTAAGAATAACTTTTAAAAGTGTAGGCAATTCTTTTCTTTTTTCGTTTTATTTTTACGTGTCTTTGTGGTTTTGTAATCATATTATGGACATGCTGATAAGTGGGTATCCATCCTCATAATTCAGAATAGGTGGCTCCAATAAGAATAAGAAATAACCAACCCCATGAAATTGATTGTAAAATATAATAAAAATATATAAATTTGCTCAAGTTACTTGTCTTGAGGAGACTAAAGTAGACTGTCTTGTATCTTATTTGTCTTAAGGAGACTACAGAAGAATGTCTTGTGTCTTAGAAGACAGACTTAAAATTGTATTACTTTTCCAGTTACAATTCTGATTACTTTACAAGGTCAACAGGAGTGCACAAACTCCATACCCGCATCGCTCTATGCACCCATTTTAAAGGTATGTTAACGCAGTATTTGCTTCACTAAAATGAGACAAGCAAATGCTCAAGACAGGCTGAAAGTTGTGTCATATGACACAAGAGGTTGTGTTGTATGACAGTTGTGTCGACACAACTTAAAAAAAGATACAACACGACTCGGTCTGTCGGTTTCTATAGAAAATTACTCATACACAAGAAAATTTCTAAATTTTCTTATTCAACTAAAAAGACTTAGGCTCAACTCACACTTAGGCGATTCAGGTCGAGAAGAGACTCAACTCTAGTCGAGAGCATATGTTTCCATATGGTGACAGTCATGGAGACTAGAGTCGACTGGTCTGAGTTTTACCATTTGAAAACACATGCTCTCGACTAGAGTCGAGTCTCTTCTCAACCTGAGTCACGTGAGTGTGAGTTGAGCCTCAGTGGTGTATGGGCCAAAGAAATGTTGTTACATGTTTGTCGTTGCTTATCAATCTAATTTATTATATGCTATAAATTACAGTAAAAATATTAAACAATATCTTACTCACATGAACTTTCATAGTAGACAGTAGAAAGTAGCTTTAAGCCAAGTGCGCAAACTGAAAAATCAATGAACACATTATTAAAACATAGGTCTAAATAGTAGACAGTTTCCAGTGCTTTTAAAATTTGATCATACCTTTAAACCTAATTATTAACAAGCATTGGAATCTTGCTAGTATTAAAATAGTAGGCTTTAAAATCAAAACCTAACCAAACCAAGTTCAACTAACCTAAAAAAACCTATATATAAATAGTGGACCACAGCTCTTTAAAATCTTGAAGGCTTTCAATTCAATCATTTATTAGCTTAGTTGTTCAGTATCGTCTACAATGCACTATACGCATAGCATTCGAATAGTCATGAATGTATTTGAATCTTGACACCACCTAATGCCTGGTCCTTGAGTGAGAAAATGGAAGTATTGGATATAATCAATACCATCTTTGATGTCTGAATACACAGCAGAAAATTTGGTATTTTAATCTCTTTATACCAACAGTTATCAATATAAATCTACTAATAATAAGCACAAACTAGTTAAAAACAAACCTTTCTTCGAATCCACATTGGTTGTTTCCAAAATAATAACAGCATCAATAGAAAGTATCACGTATTTACAACAACCACCAGTTTATTCACTAGTATTTAGAGTTCTTTACTTTCTATTTCTAATAGAAAAAGCTATTAGTTTTTGGTTATATTATGTATTGTCCTTTTACGCTGTCACAACAACAATCAACACCAAAAAGTGACTTCAAGTTTACATTTACAACCATCAGTCCCATTTTCCGAAATCACCTGTGATTTTGATTGGAAATTCATAAATCCTGGATCCAACTGTAACGCTATCTGTAGATTCAGAATGAAACTATACTATCCAATAAAATAATATTAATAAATTTTAGTAAATTCAATTTTATAAAGTACTTATCAGAAACATTATTTAACGAGGAGTTACTACTATTTATTCTCTTGATGAATGAATTCTTTCTGAGTGGCTTTTTAAAAAGTTATTGATACGACTTTTTGACAGTTGGTACGCATACTTTTAAAAATTCGCGGTACTGAAATCCCGCTTCTTTTGAAATATCTTTTCATACAAAAGTATAAGCCTATCGCCTTTGTGATAAAGAATCATGAATTTGCTTGTATTTGCCATAATATACAAGATTTATACAATTACAAATTCACATAATAATTGGGTACATCATACAGAATATACTCTATTCTAGAAATAATAAAAATAAATTAGATATAACATAACTGAAATACCAGTTGTACTCATTTTACCGGCAGTAATTGCTAGCAGAGACACGTGTCTGATCGCTAGCAATGAGTTTGAATTGTGGTCGAATTGTTTTAAAAACTTAAAAATAAATGGAATAAATATACCGTACACAAATTCCAATCTCTTAAAATCATAGTTGTTTCCAAATGGTCAGTAACTGGTGCATTTTAGTCATATTTTCGATTCCCAACCATTCTCAAAATAAGAACACTTGGTTTTGCAATTTTTAATTTTGCACTAAATATTCGTTTATCTCCTGAAAGTATGCGAATTTTGCATATATAATGTTAGAATTGAGTTCTCCTCTGCAATTGCAATATCTATAGCCTGACGATAACTACCTATACCTACTGAAGGATAAAACCAACTGATTGTAGATTTGTGTTCCTTATAAATAAAGGAGTTGAAGCATATCAAGCTTCAAATGAACATTCGGTAAAAATGTATAAACATTAATTTTTATATGAATCGTTTATTTAATTAATCATGTATAAAAATACACACTTTTCAAAGTCAACTATTGTTAAATACTCTATTACAAAAACAAGAATAAAATATTATTGGAGAGCGTCAACATAGAGTTGTCTGGTAGACAAGAGTATAAACTATTTTTCACAATAAAAAATTATGAAAGTGTATATTAGGATACATAATATTTCCAGTTTTCAATTAGAGTATAAAGCCGTTTCTTATAATGATTGATCGTATATTCCTGTGAAAAAATTCATTATTCCTATCAAAACAATAAATGCATTTCATTTATGACATTCATATTTATATTTTTAATGTAATCTAAATAAATCATAATAAATAATTGATTATCTTTGGTATTATCTAAAGTAACATTTACACTATACTCAATATATTTGGAAATCCAAATCTGTAAAATACAGGAAGCTTAGTTTTGTGAACTTTGAACTCTACAAAAGATATTTCAGCTAATAGACAAATAATAATCTAGAAGGACATTTTATCATCAGATCTTGGTCACACATTTTCAATATTTTATCAGTAATATCAAATTATTTACAAAGGAAAAACTACAAGATTTACAACACTAGAGAGAGTTTCACTTTAAACTGTCAGCCTTCCCATTAAAATAATACTGAAAGTTTTAAGTGAATCTCAACAATATCATTCTATTTACAGGTAGAATTTTCTCTGATAATATTTAATTGACACAATAACATTGCATTAATGTATCACAGTCTTGACATTACTAGATTGGAAATGCTCAAATAAATGACAAAGTTAATAAAAAAGAGAGAGATTTCAAGTGTTGTTAATAGCTATGGAAGCCTGTAATGAATTTAAATAAGTAAAATACTGTACTGAGTTCTGTGCGTTTGTGATTGTGATGTAAAATGCCAGACTTGGCGGGGAATCGAACCGGAAGTCACAACATGTACAAACCATGCATTTGATATACAAAAATTAATGTAGAAATCATAAAAATACACATTACAATACATGCTAGATGGTAAAATTGCATTATATTAATAAACTAAGTATAGAAAACACAGATAATAGATAGATATAAAAAGTTTAACTTTCAAGATCCTCAATATTTTCCACTTATATAAACTTCAAATAATACAATGTTGATAGTAGAATAGGATTTTATTCTAGTCATGCGAAACTTGAAATTAAATTAAACCTCAAATTTAATTGAGTAGACGATATCAATTACATTGAATACACAACATTACACTTCTGGAAAGAACAATTATTTTAAATTATTAAGAATTTATTAGTTTGGGACACACAATAAGCTTTGGTTGACGTGTGAGGTTCTTTGAACCTTTGGACCTTTGAATCCGTCCCTTCAAAAACATAAAAATAAATTATTACGAAGCTCCATTGAATTTAATAAGGATTTTTTGGCGATTAAACTCATAATACTTTGAACATCTTTAATTGATTACTGTGCATCTTAACTATTTGAACACATACGTACTTCTTTTTTAAATTTAATTCATTCATTTGTAATAATAAAAATATTCTAGAAAACGTCCTATAAAAATTTAAATGTATTTCTATAATCTTAAAAAATTACATATTTTGGAAGAGTTGAATTTCATGAAAACAATTCTTTACACATTATTAGTGCTCATAAATAGTACATAAATTTCAACACATCTCAACTATGTTTACGTCTGAATTATCAATTATCAACTAATAATACAATGGAGTGAACTAAAAATATGAGCACTAATACATCGAATTTTCATCTGAATTAATCAACACAAAAGTTTCATTTCAATGAAAATTTTGCTGTAAAACGGAAAACTAACACACAAATAATGAATGATATTAATGACAAATAATGAATAATTCTGACGATAAACAAAATATAATTAGAAAACATTTTCTCTAACAACAAATTATAAGCACAGTCTACTTCTAATACACCAAAAAACACTTGATAATCTTAACACAGAATACTGAATTATCAATGATTAGATTAGAATAAGATTTGAACGCTATTAAAACTGATGTGGTTGAAAAGTAGATATTTTCGTGAAGTTTAGAGGTTAGCTTTTAGTACCATTTCTCTCCACCAGGTGGGACGATCTGTTGAGCCAGGCTTTGTCATTGATTCAATCAATCGTTCATACATCTGCAACGAATGAAACACAGGAAATAAAATAAAAACACAGGACAGGTACAAAGTGGCTGGACATAAGAAATAAGAATAAAAATTAGAAAACTATATATTATTATATTATATACTATTACTTACAATCTATTATTAAATTTTAGATGGATTATTGTTGTATTTGTCAAGCTAGACTCTATTTGGTTTCTGTATATGTATTTATGAGTGAATAAATTTGAATTTAAATTTGAATTTGAATTTGAATTTGAAAAAAAAACTTTCAAGATATAACATTCTGATAAAATATCATCTGTTGGTTCTTGTAAATAATAATCAATTATGATATCACAAACATATTACATTCATTCACCAAGAAAATATAACTTTTCACGACTTTACAATTTTTGTAATCTAGATAAATTTAATAATTGGGACTGCCCTCTGTTCCCATGTGAGGGAGGATTGCAGGAGGTGCACGCGGCAAGTGATGTGGGGCTTAAATGGATCGAAGGAGTATTGCAGAAAATTGACATTTGAGGCAGACCCATAGAGGCCATTCCAAAATATGCAGTAATACTGCATTATAACATATTGTCCTCCAATGTACATTTTTAACGTATTTTTTGTGTTATTTTCTTTAAATTATGACAAGTCACTTCTGACGCTTCCACATGCTGGCCCATAAATAAATAATAAATAATTTATTTTGTCAAAGAACAATAAATTACATTAATAATTTGGGTGGAGACCCACTCAATACAAATTTATACCATCTAGGTAACTCATACATAACAAATATAATCTTTTACACATACTATTATAATATACAGTATTTTATAAGACAAACATTAATTGAAGGAGTTTTCATAAAATTCAGACAAACTATGAAATGGGTTGTCACTTGGGAATTTGTTTACTGCCTTTCTGAAACTAGGATAAGGTAGATCTCTGACATATGATGGCAAATGATTGAAAAGACTTATTCCCACATTAAAATGGCTTTTCAAAGTCCTTGATAGCCTTACTTGAGGAATATGTACATTTCTATAGCTCCTCGTATTATGATTGTGCACATTGATATTACAATAAAGGTTTCTTTCCTTCAATTTTATATACAAAAGCAACGTATATATATATACGTTTAGTATATATGGTTTAGTATAGATGGTTACGTTTGTATATATATATACAAACAAAATGACAGTCATGACTCTAGTTTTGCAAATAGCGGTTAGCAGTGAGCTCTCACATTTCAGTTAGTTACTATTCTTATAGCTTTTTTTGCAGAACCAAAACTTCAGACACCCGTGAACAATTTCCCCACAGAATAACACTGTAACTCAAGTGGGAATGAAACAAAGCATAGTACACATTTGAAACATAGTTGAATGGAACATGATAATTGGAGTCTTCAACAAATATATAGACTTTGATAACTTGCTGCACAGTAAATCAATATGATCACTCCAAGTCAGATGGTAATCTATTTGTACTCCTAATAATTTGGTTTTTTTTTTTACAAAATTGTTTGACAATTCATGTTTATTATTCAATGTGAATATTGCATTTTGCGTCTTGGATTCATTGAGGAGGAAACCATTTGCTTTGAACCATGAATTAGCCTTGTCTATTGTTTGATTAGCACCTCTGTTGAGATTTTGAAAATCTCTGTCAATAGTAAGGAAAGAAGTGTCATCAGCATACATTATGGTTTCAGAAGATGTTAAACACTTGGGTAGATCATTTATCATTACAAGGAACAACAGTAGTCCCAGAACAGAACCTTGTGGTACTCCAAATTTAAGATAAGAAATGGCAGATATTTTTCCATTGACATCAACTATTTGTGATCTATTCTCATAACTTTCTTTATAGCCTACAAACGGTTTAGCAACGGTGCTGAGTTGGTAGAAGATGGAGCTATCTGCTTTGACTAATGACAGACAAGGATAGCAACACCAATTTTAATCAGGTGTTGACTTTGAAAGTGAAACTCATAATAGAGTTGCCTATTCTATGCATAAATGGGAGAAGACTTGTTCACCTTTTTCAACTCGTATGTAGCAGTTCAGACAGTGAGGCACATTGTTGAGGAGTGACCTATAGTGACGTCCACGTTATAATGGGAGTATTTGATTAATTTTAATGTTGCTATCCTTGTCTATCATCCTACAAAGCAGATGGCGCTATCCTTACCTAGCTCCGCGACGTTGACAGTGCTGTCTGTCTGACAGTCAGTGTGACAACTGCCAAAAAATAGCATCATCTTCTTTAAATGAATGAAAAAATTACAGAAATAGCATGCAAATAGTTCTAGCTGACTGATAAATGAAAACAATTTTTTCTCTTATGCAATTTCAATATTATTTTTATATCCTGAAAAAGAACGAAGGAGTGAGTCAATTTTGTTGTCCAACGAACTTGACCTGTAAAAGGTTCGAAGAATTTGTGTTCAAAGCACTTGAAGCTGAATTTGAAGCTGATTAATCAATTCTGTCAAAAGTTATTGTCGAACATACAAACATACCGAATACGACTTTGGGCTCTAGTAAGTCAAAAGTGAGAACTTCGCTAACGCTCGTTCAATTATCTCAATTATGAAATTTTATTTTAAATCATTAAAATATATTCTCTTGTCGAATAAAATATAATTGATTATTTCTAAGTAGAAAATGCATTAAATATTACATCAGATATACAGGTATCAGCTATCCTCTAATGGAAAGCATTGGCACGGCAGAGAA